>NC_090299.1:80753909-81057677 GCF_039906515.1 Pseudorca crassidens
CTATGTGCAAAATAACAAGACAGATACTTAACTTATTGAAGCTTTGCTATGTTGTAGGTACAGTTCTGCAATCCTCTACATGTGTAAATTTAATCTTTGCAATAACCCTTTGAGGTTTCTAAAAGAGTAATTAGCTCACCTTAAGACCTCACAGCTAGTTAGTGCCAAAACTTGGATTCCAACAGGCAGTCTGGCTTCAGTGTCCATTTTTTTACTCATTACCATATATTCCTTGTTATATCACATTGTACTTCTATAAATAAATTAAATTGTGCTTCATTTAAGAGTTTTTTAGTAAATATAATTTTAGATTGAATACATGCTTAAAGAAGCTTTAAATTCAAATATTGATTGGAATACATGACCTAAGAGCCCCGTCTTTAAAATCCTGTGATTATTTTAATATTTTAAGTTAGGAACTGTAAAATCAGGTTAGAAACATTCAATTTTCAGGAGTCAATGTCACAGCAGTCTTGTCAGAATTAGAGGTAGAGTTTTCAGAGTTACTAGTATTCAAAATGAATTACTGAATGAAACTGCCTAAGAAGAATGTTATTTTGGTAAAGGTAGCTTAGAAAGTATAGTCAATAAGGTAAATAAAAAATTATGTCATATAACCCAAGAATAGAAGAAGTATAGTTGAATAGTTCTATTCTATTCAACTATAGAATATTGCTGAGTACTCAAACATGATAAGATGGAAAAAGTTGACAAGGGATTTGGCAATGACAGGGGCATTGTGGAGATAGGAACATATGCCTAAATAGAGTGGCTTTTATGAAAATGAGAAGTGACTGAGTATGAATTACAAAACTCTTGATAAATTTTTCAGGAAAGGATAACACAAAAGATTCTTGGAGAATCTCTGGGATCTGGAAGGTGTTTTGTTTTGTTTTGTTGTTTTGTTTTTTAAAGTAAGAAATACTAAAGTATGTTTGCTGATGAGAATGAGCCAATAGAGGAGGAGATATTGATAAAAGCAGGAGAGACAGGGGCACAGTTCTTGAGAAACGTCAGAATGAGTGGATATGTTGGCTTTATAAGAGCAGAGGCCCTTCTCTCATTATAATAGGAGGGAAGACAGTGTGTGTGGCTACTGTTGAAAGTAGTTGATAGATGTGGTGTTGGAAAGATGAGAATATTTCTGTCAGTAGTCTTGTTTGAGTTGTCCCAGAAGTGGACTCTGAGCCAAGGATTCAGCTCAAACAATTTATTAAGGAAGTGCTTTCAGAGAAAATCAGTAAGAAAGTAAGGGGAAGCAAGGGGATAGATAAGAGGAAGAAGCTATGCAAGGCTGTCATTTTGGGTGAAGTCTCAGACTGACCCTGATCCTAAAGGGAGCTCTGGAGTGTAAATTACACTTTGGAACTGTCCAACCATAAGGCATAGGAGCTGGAATTCTGTAACTTCACACCTGTTAATAATTGATTACAGGCTTGCCAAAGGGGGGTGGGGGTTGGTTGTAAGAGTGGAACGTAAACTCCCAGACACTACTGGCTGTATGGGCATAGCAGCTCTGGTGCCCCAAAACAGTCATCTGTGGGTCACAGGGGCAAGTGTTTAGCAGCTAAACATGCAGCAGATGAGTGATAAATTCAGGAGCTGTGCAAGCGATTGTGAGGTCTAGACAGTGTACCAGTGCATTTGCAACTTTTAGATTGTTTCTTTTTTTTTTTTTTAAGGAAATAGGAGGCAATATTCAGCTAAGGGGTTTGGGATGAAAAGGAAGTTTGAGGTTGAAGGAAGATGTGAAATATTCCTTATGGGGAAGGGGGAAAGCATATATGCTAGGGGAGTTTAGTTGGCTTTTGGATATTGGCTGTTAGACATTTGTTGTCATGAATTTAACATGTCTTCAGTAGTCATGGTTGTGTGTTTTTTCCATCAATGCTCACCTATCCAGGGTTGCATATTTTTTCAAATCATTAAGGATGAAAGGGGAAGTAAGAAAGTAAAGGTCATAGAATCTAGTCTGGCCAAGCAGGAAAGGATGGACACAAAAGGGGTGATATATAGTGAAAATGTGGAGAGACAGAAAAATGGGAGGTCTGGAGATGCTACTAGGATAATAAAAACAAGAGGAAATAAATGGTGGTAGTAAATATTTGATGGCAAGAACCTCAAAGGATCTGGGGGTTTGGACAGAAGAGAAATAGTAGTTTGGCAGTGCCACTTCTACTGCCTGAGTTGTAAGAGAACCAATATTTGAGTTTGTGTGGTCTTCAGGGAAGGCACTGTCAGCAGGCAACAATTTTACTTAAAGCATGAAGGTGACAAAAACACACAGGGATGAAGATTAGAATGTAGGGGAATTTGTTGATATTGGACCCTGAATTTCAGAGGGCAGTATGGAATTTGGGGGTGGGAAGAGAAATGTGGAAATTTGGATTGGATTAAGGGATATACAAAGAAATTTTAGAGTAGTGGATGGAACAAGCTTGGAACCATTTTTGTTGTCCAAATTCATTACTTACTATCTTCTTGCAGTCACTTACAATCTTGGGCAATAGAGTTCCTACCCAGTATCAATGGAAAATCCCCCTAGATGGATGAGAACACTACTTACACTCTGCCTTAGATACATACATACATTTTCTCCCCAAATTCTAGAAAATACCAAGATACATAATCTTAAGAATCACATCTCAGGCTATTTAACTATATTCCAATTTCATAAAAGAAGGCTAAAATGCTCTATGATTAAAGGTAATAAATAGATGATCACTGATTGGCAAATTAATCATCTCAAAGGTTATGTGCTACATAAATGGACTGAAAAACTTACCAACACACTCTGGGTGCATATCAGTTTTCCCTAATTCCAAGGGAATACCTCTTATTTAAATAAAAACAACATTAAGGTAAACAGCACTCTTTCAGACTTCAGCTTTTCTCATTCTCCTACTCTCCAGGAGTGCTTTTTAACAGGAGTGTTACTTTGTTTTAGAAAAGTTTACCTCATATTAAAAGTGGTGAAAGCATGTAAGTCATAGTTATTTTAAATAAAGGACTGTGTAGTAAATCATTGGATTTGTAATTAAAACGTGTAGACAGTATAGTGGAATGTTAAGTGTCTTGAGCTACTCAGTCCACACTTGAAAATTTCCTAATCTGATTTCCTCTTGGCTGAATCCCAATTGTTGTTGGATTCTTCCGCTACATACAATTATGTATTTTTAAAAGATCTGTCAACAAAGTCCCTGGCACTTTTATAAATGTGCTATTTGAGTATGTATTCTAGAATACTACGGAATGTCGTCTGTAGAAGTTAACATTTTCACTCAGACATTGAAACGTGCTAATACAAAAATTCTCTCAGTTCCAGAACTGAGATTGATAGTGTAAGGTTATAATTTCAAAGTGTTTAATTATGAGATAAAGAAAACAAGCAATCAGTATGAAACGTAATAATTTATCAGCAAAAGTATTGACATGATTGAATATTAATATATTACATATACCAAGATGTAAGTTAAAAAAATGGCACATGTTCTTTACAATAGTCATTGTCATTGCACTTTTCTCATTTTCCTGCCTTCTTTGAATTTACCACATCGTGCTCAGTTAGGTGTAGAAAGATTTCTAAAATTGCCAGATCTCCCACTCAGTAACTTTCATTCATTCAATAAAACAATAAAAATGTAACATCTCAGTTAATACCCACAGGCACCCTATTGGTAAAATGATTATGCTCATTTATTTCTATTAGATTTTTTAATGTTTTAAAAAATGTTATAATTTTTTCCCAATTTTTTCTGTTAGCTTTTCGGTAAACTTTCCCTTTTGCTTGCTAACATACAACTTGAATGCTTTGGCTAATTGCATGTATCTTCTCCCAGCCTGTCATGTCTCTGTTGATTTTGCCTTTGTTACAGAGAGCAATATATATATTTAAATCATCATTTTTTTTTTTCCTCTATAGCTTTTGAGGTCTTTGGAGGGCATTTTGTGTTCCTTACATAAAGAGCCAAATTTCCAACATCATTTGCCAAATAATCCATCCTTTTCCTCCAGATTTGTGCTGCTACACTATTCCATATCAAATCTCTGTTTCTGTGCTCTCTTCTATTCTGAGGACATACACTTCGTTCCTCTAGCATTACCACATTATTACCAAAACTTGCTTAGTATCTGGTAGAATGAGCCCTCCCATTTTGATCATCTTCTTTCAAAACTGTTTTAACTACTCATAGACTTTCATTTTCTTTCACATAAATTTCAGAATCAGTTTCTAAAGTTCTTCTGATATATTCCTTACCATTCTGGAATAATTGATCAAGATATTTATGCACCATTAGATTTTGTTAATTAATAGCTTACTTAGGATTTTTATGTAAGATTTTAAATAAAATGTTCTTATTTATTTTTTATTCTCTTAAACTGTCCCTACGTAGTAAGTTATAGTAGTCTCATAAAGTTTTTCTTCCTTTTTGTTTAGGCCTGTCCTATGTGAAAAAAGGATTATTTGTTAGTTTAATATTAGATAGAACTTATTTGTAAAATGTTTGGGGTCTAGAGGCTTTTTGGAGATGTAGCAACAGAAGGATAATTGTTCATGTGCATCTATGCGTATTTTATTAGTTATTGATTTCTAATTTAACATCATGATCATCAGAGAGTACAGTCTGATTGATGTTGATTCTTAGTACTTTATTGAGGCTTCCCTTTGGCCTAAAATGTGATTGATTTAAGAATTGTTATTTTGGTATTTGGAGTTTGTGTATCTATAAAATTGGATTTATTTACTATATTTGCTTAAATTTTCTATAACATTTAAAAAATTTTTCTCACTGACATAAATTTAAGATTTTATTTAGATTTTTAGTAATAAATTTAATTAGGAACAACAGCATCTTACAGGGCTTCTGTATTAGAAGCAGAATTGTGGTGGAGATCTTGTGTCATTAACTAGGTCTACTCATTGTCTAGGTAACTAGCTGGGGCATAGACTGTTCTTTTCTTGGTCCATTAAACTCTAAAAAGATCCTAGTAAGACTGTTTTATTCATTGTGAAGGTGAGTAAACTAAGTAATGAAGGTTAAATTACTTGACCAAAATTAAATAAAACTTGTCTGCTTCCTACTGTGTTTCAAGGCCTCCCTTTGTTCCATTTATTGGCCTCTTTAGTAAGTACAAACATGTTTTAAATACTCAGTTGTGCTTTTTTTATGTTTTAGTTGTTCTTACAAGCAGTTTATAATAAGGTGTTTATTCACAGAAGGGTTATGATGAATGTTTCTGTTGCAAGTTGTTGAAATGAGAGGTGATGATAACATATGGTATGAGAAAGAGTATAACAGCCATTCAACCTGTCAAAACACATTTGGCAAGAATATCAAAAAGTTATGAATTCCCTGACTTATTTTACTTAAGTTAAAAGTTTGTGTATCTTCTAAGTTGCAAAAAAAAAAACCCTGAAAGTAATATATTCTTTAAAGTACTTCCTCTCTTTGAATTCCAATGACCAGATTTTATCAGCTCTCTTGTTCTAAAGAGTCAGTGAATTCTAAGACTCATGTAAGTCTGAAAAACACTGGTCCTTCAATAGTGAACCAGGAAACAGGATTTTAACTATAAGTATTAATAAATAATACATAACTTGCCATTATTTTATAGATCTTGAGATGTTTCTTACTAAAACCAGTTTTCATAGATTACAAGATAAAAATTACTCATTAGAAATACAGATTTCTCTTTATATATTTTGTCATTTACTTTATCTTTCCTATTCAAAGTTTCAAGTTTTCAAAAAATCATAAGAAAATATTAATAAAGTTCAATTTTAGAACATATATCTCAATGAATTTTCATGAACATTTCACATAATTTTATGTCCTTTGTTTCTTACTTTACGATCAAATGATTACATTTAGTGAAACATTGCAGTTACTTAATGGACTTTTTGACACTGAAGATACAATATATTTATGAAATAAATTTGGATTTCTCATGTAATCCAGAGGACTCTGGGTTTCTATTTTAATGTTCATTAGGCATCTGAATATAACCCATTTCAAATAAGAATGTAAAAATTCATAGCATTTACTAAGCCTAAAGAAATCTTAGAATGAAATATTGGATAAACTGAAGCTTTCTAAATGCAAATAATAGAGATCATTTCAGAAAGAGACAGTGGTTCCCTCTTCCTCTTTGGATTTCTACTTAATATATGAATTTCCAAAACACATAAAAGGAAAACTGTGTTTTTTCCCTATAGCTTGTTTTTTGAGGTCAGAAGGTCAATACACAACAGTAAATGTAATAGCACATATGTATATAGTACTTTTTTTTTTTTTTTTTTTTTTTTTTTGCGGTACGCGGGCCTCTCACTGTTGTGGCCCCTCCCGTTGCGGAGCACAGGCTCCGGACGCACAGGCTCAGCGGCCATGGCCCACCGGCCCAGCCGCTCCGTGGCATGTGGGATCTTCCCGGACCGGGGCACAACCCGTGTCCTCTGCATCGGCAGGCGGACTCTCAACCTCTGCACCACCAGGGAAGCCCTGTATATAGTACTTCTGTATGTTAAAATTTTGTGTATTTGAATAATTTTTGTATATTAAATAAAAGTTCCAAGCCTTTTTATTTAATACACACAACAGCCCTATGAACAGAATTCTGTATTTATCCGCATTTCGCAGATGAAGAATGTGAGGCTCAGAGAAGTTGAATAATTAGCCCAAGGTTGCAGCATTAGTAGAATGCTCAGCTGGCATCCAAATGCAGGCAGGCTGATTCACAAATCCCCCCTTTCACTCACTATGATATACTATCTTTCATATATTAATAGTAATAAGTAATCATACAGTGATCTTATTTGCTTCCAACATGATTCCAGAATTTTATATTATATTTGCATGGAATCTTCCAATTCATTTTTATAAATCTGATAGATGGAGATACTAAACTGTAATAAGTTTGTAGCTGTCTGTGTACAATATACTAATTCATTATTCATTCTCATAATTGATACTCCTAATTTCTTTCATATATTAGTTCTTTGACCATATTATATTGAGTTATAAAAATTTGTATAACATTGAGTTGTGGAGATAATATAATTAAAGTTTTATTAGTCATTGATTTAATATTTATTGATCCTGATTTATTATACTCAGTTCTGCCTAATTTCAGACTTACCCAATTCATCAGCAGTGTGAAATCTGTGATTAAAAATTTAATATTGGTGTATGCTCTCAAATCTCCAACACTATTGTAAGGAAATTGAGGCATGGGAATTAAAATGTTTATGATATATTCAAAACCATTTATTTTAGTTATTTGGTTCATTTCATTCTCCTCAATATCAATATTTTTATATGAACAAAATGTAGAAATATAGCTTTTAGTAGTACTACTTTAATAGTAGTAAAATCCACAGTTGAAATAAAATCATCTTCGCTGTTTATAATTTTTATATTTATATTATATAACTTAAATATTTTGAAAGGCTTTTTAATATCTTTGATAGTTAGTGATTTAAACATAAGACCACGAGGAAACATTGCTTATATTTTACTCAAAAATGTTGAATTACATTCTAAATGATGTTTCCTTTTAATCTTCCTATAGTGGTTGAAAACAAGAGAGAGAATTGAATAATAATGTAATTCTAGGATGGTAGAGTCCCACTAGTATGAAGTATATTTGAAAGAAATATAAAGTTGTCAAGATTTCTATCATAAGAGTTACTAACTGATTGAGCATTTTCAATACAGTGAGGTATAAACATTGATATGTTTAGATTTTTCTCTGATCACTACTCTTCCAACTATGCTATCTCAAATATCCCTTAACCAACCTGGTAACAGATATCTTAACGCCACCTTAGACAGATCTTGATGCTTTGCCAGTCCATTCTGGTTATTAAATTTAAACCAATTTAATACTTAAATCACATCCCATTTAAAACATACTTCCTTCATTGCCTGTTAAGATTTGTGGCTGGGGGATTCGTATAAGTAAAGGTGTTTTCTTCCTTCCTCTTTGCACTATTTTATGTATTCTATGAACATTGCAATCTTAAAAGGCCATGTCTTTACGCTTCCAGTTTTAAAGATTGGGGACACATATACACTATTGATACTATGTATCAAATACATAACTAATGAGAACATACTGTATAGCACAGGGATCTCTACTTAATGCACTGTGGGGACCTAAATGGGAAGAAAATCCAAAAAAGAGGAGATTATGTATATGTATAGCTGATTCATTTTGCTGTACAGTAGAAACTAACACAACATTGTAAAGCAAATATACTCCAATAAAAATTAATTAAAACTAACTAAATAAAGACTGGGGACCCCTGGATTTGGTAGTATGACAAAGCAGTGTCTCATAGATCACTTGTAAATGAAGTCTGTTAGCTTGGGTTGCTAGAATATGGGTAACTGAATCCTTTTTATCCTCAGTTTGAGAGCCTCATTATCGATGAGGGGCAACTGGGAAAGCCCACTCAACATACAGATACATAAGTACTTATTACTTTTTTTTTTCAATGAAAAGTGAAGAATACTTTCATTTTGAGAAACGTACTCATATTACCTTTATCATTCCTACAGTAACCCAAACCAAATCCAAGGGAAAAATCTTTATTCGTTTGATATAATTAGTTTTATATCAGGGAAGGTTAATTCAGCTGCATACTGAACCTGGAAATACTGGAGCACTAACCAGAATGTATATATACATCATGATTGCACTCTTTCTCACTGTTAAATATACAGTTCACTCACCAACAGCAATTAGCTAATTCGACAATTCCAGAGGATCCCAGAATGTATTAGTCTTGAAGTTGATGAGATCAACAATTCTGCCTAAAGGCATTCATTTTCCTTTACCTGTTGTGATTTGTCAATGACCAGATCTTTTGGCTTGGGGATTAAATTCTCAAATATGGCTCTCATGACTCCATCTTTCTTCACACCAAACCTTACCCATGCCACTATTTTAAACAATTCTGTACTATTTTATATAATAAAAGGGAAAGTTTAAAACTATTTTTTAAATTAATGTTCTTTATATCTTGAATTTTATGTAATATTTCCTTCAAAACTTTTGTCAAAAAACATTATACTTTGAACTGTTAAGGTCAGAGAAAGAATATCCTATAACTAATGTGATTCATTCATATTGTTTCTGCCCATTTATCATCTGTCTATACTGATATACTATATTATGAGTCTTTATATCATAGCATTAATTTATTTATAATTAATATTTTCATTAAGAAATCTGTCCTCTTGAAGATATATTTTTTGCTAAGCTTCTATGGGGCTAGATTATAAAGTTCTTTGGAATTGTAGAATATATAAGCATATGCATAATTATTATCAATCTATGCAGAGGCCCCTAACAATTCTGATCTTGATTCTAATGATCACTTTTAAAGATAATTTTATGACATTAATGTTTAAATAAAGCTTTCAAATTTAGATGTAAGAATAAAATGATAAAATGTCTGATAAAAGAAAAGTGGGGGGCTTCCCTGGTGGCGCGGTGGCTGAGAGTCCGCCTGCCGATGCAGGGGACGCGGGTTCGTGCCCCGGTCCGGGAGGATCCCACATGCCGTGGAGCGGCTGGGCCCGTGAGCCATGGCCGCTGAGCCTGCGTGTCCAGAGCCTGTGCTCTGCAACGGGAGAGGCCACAACAGTGAGAGGCCCACGTACTGCAAAAAAAAAAAAAAAAAGTGGATATGCTAAAGAAAGGAGGGTCTTTTTTTTCTTACTGTGCCTTGAAAATTGTTTGTACAATATGTTTTACCTCATTTTCAGTGTCACCATTTATAAATTCTAAGATAATCTGTAAGTTCCTATTAATGTCTTCCAAGAACATCTTAAGCCTTTGTGTCCATATTTTCATAAAACCTTAAAATAATTGCAGTAAAATTGTTTCAGTCCTACACCTTGGAATGAAGTTTTGTTTCAATGGACTTTCATTGGTAAATCAAAATGAAAATTATTCAGCTTTAGAAACTAGTTACATAGATATGTTTTTTAGAATAAAAAAAATGAATCTATAGCATACACTTTAGCACCATAACTGGTGGCAACATTATCATCAATTTAATTTAGATTTGATGGAGAGACATTCTAAAACTAGATACTCTAAGCCAATAGAATATCTGACAAAATGATGGAAGGCACTGAAATATTATAGATAATCTTTAGTGATCTTTAGATTTTGAACCATTGTATATTATTAATGTCATCCTGGAAGTAAAATTAATGAATAGTTCTTTGCCATTAGCATGAATTTCTATACTGAATATGAACTAGGGATTCTTATAGCTAAAACATACAAATTAAATGCTTTAGCAATTATTGCATAGGCTAAGACACTATAAAAATTACTCTAAATTATAGTTGCTTAAACTTATATGGGTCTAGAATAAGTGGTCTAAATCTAATACAGTGGCTCCACATCAATAAACAGCTTTCTTTCTAGGTCTGTCACTTTCTCCTAGCAAAAGAGAAGGAAAAAAAATGGTCAAAGGAAGGCCAATTCCAATCCTTTAATTGGCAAGACCCAGAAATGTCACAGTTCACTTCTGTTCACATTCCTGTGGACACTACTTAAACACATAGCTATAGCTAACTCTAAGTAAAGCTGGAATTGCTATCTTTGTTATTGACTAGAGCAAGCGGCTGATCCCCACAATTACCAACAAAACTGCTGAATTGCACCCTGATATCTCTCTTTAGTGGTTCTCATTAAAGGCAAACATCTCACTCCAGCAATTACAGTGCAAGTTCTATATTTTATTTTTTGAAACATTTGGATAGCTTAATAAAATTTTGTAGAGTATTTTTGCATGTTTTCCTACATGCTAATGTCTGAAACTTTCTTTACTTAACATTGTACTATACAGATTAAGTTACAGTCATTCCAATCATGAACTTGGCATCACAGATGGAACATATTGATGCAATGGGAATGCATATAATGGAATAAATATCATGTTATTAAGTTCTGTAACTTTTCAATGTTAGCAGAAGTACAGGATTTTCTTTTTTGGCACAGTTTACAGCTGTTAAATATGATCAATGCTTAGAAATTCTTCTCTCTTTATCTTTTCACATACCCATGGCTTTATTTAAATTTCTCTTGGAATTTCATTTCCTGGCTTAAAACTCTCTCTAGTCTGGCACTGCCCAATTGAACTTTCTATGAAGACAGAAATGTTCTAGAACTACACTGTCCAATATGGCAGCTACTGAAGCTTTTAAGTACTTGTAACGTAACTAGTGTGATTAAGGAACTGAATTTTAAACTTTATCTCATTTTAATGAATTTAAATTTAAACAAGCGCATGTGGCCAGTAACTCCATATCAGACATCATGGTTAGTCACTCCCTGCTCCATCTACAAACTTATTTCTACCACATCTATTTTACAGCATAATATTACTCCTGAAACATCCTCAAATGAATTTAACTATCCAACATTTATTTTTTGGTGTTTTTTTTTTTTTTTTTTACATCTTTACTGGAGTATAATTGCTTTACAATGGTGTGTTAGTTTCTGCTTTATAACAAAGTGAATCAGTTATACATATACATATGTTCCCATATCTCTTCCCTCTTGCGTCTCCCTCCCTCCCACCCTCCCTATCCCACCCCTCTAGGTGGTCACAAAGCACCGAGCTGATCTCCCTGTGCTATGCGGCTGCTTCCCACTAGCTATCTACTTTACATTTGGTAGTGTATATATCTCCATGCCACTCTCTCACTTTGTCACAGCTTACCCTTCCCCCTCCCCATATCCTCAAGTTCATTCTCTAGTAGGTCTGTGTCTTTATTCCTGTCTTACTCCTAGGTTCTTCATGACATTTTTTTTTCTTAAATTCCATATATATGTGTTAGCATACGGTATTTGTCTTTCTCTTTCTGACTGACTTCACTCTGTATGACAGACTCTAGGTCCATCCACCTCATTACAAATAACTTAATTTCGTTTCTTTTTATGGCTGAGTAATATTCCATTGTATATATGTACCACATCTTCTTTATCCATTCATCGGATGATGGACACTTAGGTTGTTTCCATCTCCTGGCTATTGTAAATATAGCTGCAATGAACATTTTAGTACATGACTCTTTTTGAATTATAGTTTTCTCAGGGTATGTGCCCAGTACTGGGATTGCTGGGTCATATAGTAGTTCTATTTGTAGTTTTCTAAGGAACCTCCATACTGTTCTCCATAGTGGCTGTACCAATTCACATTCCCACCAGCAGTGCAAGAGTGTTCCCGTTTTTCCACACCCTCTCCAGCATTTATTGTTTCTAGATTTTTTGGTGATGGCCATTCTGACTGGTGTGAGATGATATCTCGTTGTAGTTTTGATTTGCATTTCTCTAATGATTAATGATGTTGAGCATTCTTTCATGTGTTTGTTGGCAGTCTGTATATCTTCTTTGGAGAAATGTCTATTTTGGTCTTCTGCCCATTTTTGGATTGGGTTGTTTGTTTTTTGTTATTGAGCTGCATGAGCTGCTTGTAAATTTTGGAGATTAATCCTTTGTCAGTTGCTTCATTTGCAAATATTTTCTCCCATTCTGAGGGTTGTCTTTTGCTCTTGTTTATGGTTTCCTTTGCTGTGCAAAAGCTTTGAAGTTTCATTAGGTCCCATTTGTTTATTTTTGTTTTTATTTCCATTTCTCTAGGAGGTGGGTCAAAAGGATCTTGCTGTGATTTATGTCATAGAGTGTTCTGCCTATGTTTTCCTCTAAGAATTTGATAGTTTCTGGCCTTACATTTAGGTCTTTAATCCATTTTGAGCTTATTTTTGTGTATGGTGTTAGGGAGTGTTCTAATCTCATACTTTTACATGTACCTGTCCAGTTTTCCCAGCACCACTTATTGAAGAGGCTGTCCTTTCTCCACTCTACATTCCTGCCTCCTTTGTCAAAGATAAGGTGACCATATGTGCATGGGTTTATCTCTGGTATTTCTATCCTGTTCCATTGATCTATCTTTCTGTTTCTATGCCAGTACCATACTGTCTTGATTACTGTAGCTTTGTAGTATAGTCTGAAGTCAGGGAGCCTGATTCCTCCAGCTCCGTTTTTCTTTCTCAAGATTGCTTTTGCTATTCGGGCTCTTTTGTCTTTCCATAGACATTGTGAAATTTTTTGTTCTAGTTCTGTGAAAAATGCCAGTGGTAGTTTGACAGGGATTGCATTGAATCTGCAGATTGCTTTGGGTAGTAGAGTCATTTTCACAATGTTGATTCTTCCAATCCAAGAACATGCTATATCTCTCCATCTTTAATTTCTTTCATCAGTGTCTTATAATTTTCTGCATACAGGTCTTTTGTCTCCTTAGGTAGGTTAATTGCTAGATATTTTATTCTTTTTGTTGCAGTGGTAAATGGGAGTGTTTTCTTAATTTCACTCCCAGATTTTTCATCTTTAGTGTATAGGAATGCCAGAGATTTCTGTGCATTAATTTTGTATCCTGCTACTTTACCAAATTCATTGATTAGCTCTAGTAGTTTTCTGGTAGCCTCTATAGGATTCTCTATGTATAGTATCATGTCATCTGCAAACAGTGACAGCTTTACTTCTTCTTTTCCGATTTGGATTCCTTTTATTTCCTTTTCTTCTCTGATTGCTGTGGCTAAAACTTCCAAAACTATGTTGAATAAGAGTGGTAAGGGTGGGCAACCTTGTCTTGTTCCTGAACTTGTGGAAATGATTTCAGTTTTTCACCATTGAGGCCGATGTTGGCTGTGGCTTTGTCATATATGGCCTTTATTATGTTGAGGAAAGTTCCCTCTATGCCTACTTTCTGCAGGGTTTTTATCATAAATGGGTGTTGAATTTTGTCGAAAGCTTTCTCTGTATCTATTGAGATGATCATATGGTTTTTCTCGTTCAATTTGTTAATATGGTGTATCACATTGATTGGTTTGCATATATTGAAGAATCCTTGCATTCCTGAAATAAACCCCACTTGACCACGGTGTGTGATCCTCTTAATGTGCTGTTGGATTCTGTTTGCTAGTATTTTGTTGAGGAATTTTTGCATCTATGTTCATCAGTGATATTGGCCTGTAGTTTTCTTTCCTTGTGACATCCTTGTCTGGTTTTGATATCAGGGTGATGGTGGCCTCGTAGAATGAGTTTGGGAGTGTTCCTCCCTCTGCTATATTTTGGAGGAGTTTGAGAAGGACAGGTGTTAGCTCTTCTCTAAATGTTTGATAGAATTCACCTGTGAAGCCATCTGGTCCTGGGTTTTTGTTTGTTGGAAGATTTTTAATCACAGTTTCAATTTCAGTGCTTGTGATTGGTCTGTTCATATTTTCTATTTCTTCCTGATTCAGTCTTGGCAGGTTGTGCATTTCTAAGAATTTGTCCATTTCTTCCAGATTGTCCATTTTATTGGCATAGAGTTGCTTGCAGTAATCTCTCATGATCTCTTGTATTTCTGCAGTGTCAGTTGTTACTTCTCCTTTTTCATTTCTAATTCTATTGATTTGAGTCTTCTCCCTTTTTTTGTTGATGAGTCTGGCTAATGGTTTATCAATTTTGTTTATCTTCTCAAAGAACCAGATTTTAGTTGTATTGATCTTTGCTATCATTTCCTTCATTTCTTTTTCATTTATTTCTGATCTGATCTTTATGATTTCTTTTCTTCTGGTAACTCTGGCGTTTTTTTGTTCTTCTTTCTCTATTTGCTTTAGGTGCAAGGTTAGGTTGTTTATTCGAGACGTTTCCTGTTTCTTAAGGTAGGATTGTATTGCTCTAAACTTCCCTCTTAGAACTGCTTTTGCTGTATACAGACAAAGCTATACAGAGAAAGCTATACAGTCTCCATTGTCATTTGTTTCTAGGTATTTTTTTATTCCCTCTTTGATTTCTTCAGTGATCACTTTGTTATTAAGTAGTGTATTGTTTAGCCTCCACGTGTTTGTATTTTTTGCAGATCTTTTCCTGTAATTGATATCTAGTCTCATAGTGTTGTGGTCAGAAAAGATACCTGATGCAATTTCAATTTTTCTAAATTTACCAAGGCTTCATTTGTGACCCAAGATATGATCTATTCTGGAGAATATTCCATGAGCACTTGAGAAAAATGTGTATTCTGTTGTTTTTAGATGGAATGTCCTATAAATATCAATTAAATCCATCTTGTTTAATGTTTCATTTAAAGCATGTGTTTCCTTATTTATTTTCATTTTGGATGATCTGTCCATTGGTGAAAGTGGGGTGTTAACATCCCCTACTATGAATATGTTACTGTCGATATCCCCTTTTATGGCTGTTAGTATTTGCCTTATGTATTGAGGTGCTCCTATGTTGGGTGCATAAATATTTACAATTGTTACATCTTCTTGGATCAATCCCTTGATCATTATGTAGTGTCCTTCTTTGTGTCTTCTAATAGTCTTTATTTTAAAGTCTATTTTGTCTGATATGAGAATTGCTACTCCAGCTTTCTTTTGGTTTCCATTTGCATGGAATATCTTTTTCCATCCCCTCACTTTCAGTCTGTATGTGTCTCTAGGTCTGAAGTGGGTCTCTTGTAGACAGCATATATATGGGTCTTGTTTTTGTATCCATTCAGCCAGTCTGTGTCTTTTGGTGGGAGCATTTAATCCATTTACATTTAAGGTAATTATCTATATGTATGTTTCCTATTCCCATTTTCTTAATTGTTTTGGGTTTTTTATTATAGGTCTTTTCCTTTTCTTGTGTTTCTTGCCTAGAGAAGATCCTTTAGCATTTGTTGTAAAGCTGGTTTGGTGGTGCTGAACTCTCTCCGCTTTTGCTTGTCTGTGAAGGTTTTAATTTCTCCATCAAATCTGAATGAGATCCTTGCTGGGTAGAGTAATCTTGGTTGCAGGTTTTTCTCCTTCATCACTTTAAGTATGTCCTGCCAGTCCCTTCTGGCTTGCAGAGTTTCTGCTGAAAGTTCAGCTGTTAACCTTATGGGGATTCCCTTGTGTGTTATTTGTTGTTTTTCCCTTGCTGCTTTTAATATGTTTTCTTTGTATTTAATTTTTGACAGTTTGATTAATATGTGTCTGGCATATTTCTCCTTGGATTTATCCTGTATGGGACTCTCTGTGCTTCCTGGACTTGATTAACTATTTCCTTTCCCAATATTAGGGAAGTTTTCAACTATAATCTCTTCAAATATTTTCTCAGTCCCTTTCTTTTTCTCTTCTTCTGGAACCCCTATAATTCGAATGTTGGTGTGTTTAATGTTGTCCCAGAGGTCTCTGAGACTGTCCTCAGTTCTTTTCATTCTTTTTTCTTTATTCTGCTCTGCAGTAGTTATTTCCACTATTGTATCTTCCAGGTCACTTATCCGTTCTTCTGCCTCAGTTATTCTGCTATTGATCCCTTCTAGAGTATTTTTAATTTCATTTATTCTGTTGTTCATCGTTGCTTGTTTCATCTTTCGTTCTTCTAGGTCCTTGTTAAATGTTTCTTGCATTTTATCTATTCTATTTCCAAGATTTTGGATCATCTTTACTATCATTATTCTGAATTCTTTTCCAGGTAGACTGCCTATTTCCTCTTCATTTGTTTGGTCTGGTGGGTTTTTATCTTGCTGTTTCATCTGCTGTGTGTCTGTGTCTTCTCATTTTGCTTATCTTACTGTGTTTGGGGTCTCCTTTTTGCAGGCTGCAGGTTCGTAGTTCCCCTTGTTTTTGGTGTCTGTCCCCAGTGGCTAAAGTTGGTTCAGTGGGTTGTGCAGGCTTCCTCGTGGAGGTACTAGTGCATGTGTTCTGGTGGATGAAGCTGGATCTTGTCTTTCTGCTGGGCAGGTCCACATCTTGTGGTGTGTTTTGGGGTGTCTGTGGACTTATTATGATTTTAGGCAGCCTCTCTGCTAATGGATGGGGCTGTGTTCCTGTCTTGCTAGTTGTTTGGTATAGGGTGTCCAGTACTGTAGCTTGCTGGTCGTTGAGTGAAGCTGGGTGTTGGTGTTGAGATGGAGATCTCTGGGAGATTTTCACTGTTTGATATTACGTGGAGCTGGGAGGTCTGTTGTGGACCAGTGTCCTGAAGTTGGCTCTCCCACCTCAGAGGCACAGCACTGACTCCTGGCTGCAGCACCAAGAGCCTTTCATCCACATGGCTCAGAATAAAAGGGAGAAAAAGTAGAAAGAAAGGAAGAAAGAAAGGGAGGGAGGGAGGGAAAGAAAAAGAAAGAAAGAAAGAAGATAAAAGAAAATAAAATAAAGTAAGGTAAAATAAAATAATTAAAATAAAAAATTATTAAGAAAACAATATTTTTAACAAGTGAAAAAGAAACAACAAAAAACCAGACGGATGGTACCCTAGGACAAATGGTGAAAGCGAAGCTATACAGACAAAATCTCACACAAAAGCATACACATACACACTCACAAAAAGAGGAAAAGGGGAAAAAATAATAAATCTTGCTCTCAAAGTCCACATCCTGAATTTGGGATGATTCGTTGTCTATTCAGGTATTCCACAGATGCAGGGGACATCAAGTTGATGGTGGAGATTTAATCCGCTGTTCCTGTGGCTGCTGGGAGAGATCTCCCTTTCTCTTCTTTGTTCGCACAGCTCCCGGGGTTCAGCTTTGGATTTGGCCCCGCCTCTGCGTGTAGGTCACCGGAGGGCGTCTGTTCTTTGCTCAGACAGGACGAGGTTAAATGAGCCACTGATTCGGGGTCTTTGGCTCACTCAGGCCGAGGGGAGGGAGAGGTATGGAGTGTGGGGCTAGTCTGCGGCGGCAGAGGCCGGCGTGACGTTGCACGTGCGCGCCGTGCGTTCTCCCGAGGAAGTTGTCCCTGGGTCCTGGGACCCTGGCAGTGGCGGGTTGCACACGCTCCCCGGAAGGGAGGTGTGGATTGTGACCTGTGCTCTCACACAGGCTTCTTGGTGGCGGCAGCAGCAGCCTTAGCATCTCATGCCTGTCTCTGCGGTCTGCGCTGTTAGCCGCGGCTCGCGCCCACCTCTGGAACTCCTTTAAACAGCGCTCTTAATCCCCTCTCCTCGCGCAGCAGGAAACAAAGAGGGAAGAAAAAGTCTCTTGCCTCTTCGGCAGGTCCAGACTTTTTCCCGGACTCCCTCCCAGCTAGCCGTGGTGCACTAACCCCTTCAGGCTGTGTTCACGCTGCCAGTCCTCTCCCTTATTATTTGGTGTTTTATTCTTTGGGAAAGAAATTCTGTATTTTCATTGTGAAAATAGTCTAATAATAACTATGTGATATTTATCAAACACAATATGTCAGACACTGTTCTGAGCACTCGATACACAGTATATCATTTCATTATCACAAGAAAATTACCACCATTTTATAGATGTATAAAATGACACAACCACAGGCTAATTAATCTTTGCCTAAGATCAAATAGCTAGTAAGTGAATTAAGTTAGGATGTAAACCTCAGGCAAACTGGCTTCAAAGCCCAGGCTCTCACTGTATTCTTTACCCTTTCATCACCCTGGAGAGTAAGGTTTTTTTTATCAGTGGTTCTCTTTGTTCAAAATGCATCACAGTTGGAGCCTTTCTAAGAGCTTTACTTGTATATGCATAATATCAGAAACTATTGCCTCTTGCAAGAGGTAAGAGAAAAGAGGACACAGTTTTCTGTTTCTTTTCTGTCCTATCACAATTCACTGAGTAGCAACTATGTTTGTAAAAAAATATCCAAAATATCCCCTAACTAGTCTTTACTAATTTGGTGCTTGGATCTCATTTTATCAGGATGATACTAAATAGATTAGTATATATAAGTGATAATGAACAGGTGCCATCTGTTTGCTCGTATTACTACAAAAGATTATTCAAAATTTTTTCTCAGTGCACTATCAGAAAGAATTTTAAAGTAGTTGGGTTGATTATTTTTAAAGAGCTATAATGTTCAGATTTAACTCAGGTCAATCATCTGCAAGTTAACATTACTCAGAAGTGCACTGTCCATAATTAAGTAATCTTACCTACTAATATTATACAATAAGAAGACCTTTAGGTGACATGAAATCTGTCATTTTAAGTATGCCCCCAAGCCTTTTCCAGATTGCTCATAAGATTTCTCATTCTCTAGAGAAATGTGATCTCTTAGAAATAAATGTCTCTGTCAAGTCACAAGTAATATGAGCATATGATGAAAAAATGGATTTTTTTAGTCTCATAAGGGATATTGCAGTATTGTAAAATTGATTTTATTCCTCGTTATTTAAGTTCTCATGGTCATTTTAGCATTTACCTTTTAGATATAAAGGGAAGTTTATGATGCCTTTTAGGGAGGTGGGGGACAGAGGCCTTTTTGGGGACCAGGAGAATATTTTTCATATGAAATTCTTTGTCATAAAATGCTAATGTTGGTGTTCTTGTCTTTATGTCTATGCATTCTTTAGCTATGAGGATAACAGACCCTTCATCAAGTAAGAATGACCTGAATGGCTGATAAATTCCATTTATCAGTGTGGTCCCATGAACCAGCTGTCAGATCAGTACTGAAAAATCATTAGAGCTTCTGTCATTCACATTGAGGCAGAAGAGCAAACTGTGCAGGAAAATAATCAGGCATACAACTTCTATGCAGAATAAATATGCTGCAGGTGTATTGCCGGAAAAATTCTGCTTCACCTCTTTTAATTGGTTATCACCTGAATTTAGTGCCACAGTAATAGCAATTTCATGTGGTACAGACTTGTTTTGCTTTTAATAGATTTCTCCTTTCATTTCGGTGTGCTCCTCTGTGTTGCATATGTCCTCATTTCTGTTGTTTGTTTGGACATCATTCATCTAAAATTATTTCGTGATTTAGTGTTATATCTTCAAATGATCTCAGGGGTATGAAACTACCCAACTGCAAATGAAACTAATGAATTTTTAGGTTAAATATCCAAAAGGGGAAAATATCTCCTTCAAAAATTAAACTTTACATATGCAAAATTGTCTCTTTCAAATTCAATATGTCACTTGATTGTTGATCCAATTGTTTATGAACGTATCTTTTAAATTTCTAAAACAAAGCTACAAGTCTGTACTAATCTATAAGCATAAACACAAATGCTAATATTTGGGCTTTTTTTCCTTTGTACATTTTAAAATAACATGTCCTGTAATTAAGATTGGCAACCTTTGGGTGACCTTGCTGTAGACTTTCAGTTTGTTCTTCTGGTGAAGAGTCCTTTGTTTTCATTTTCTCCAATACCATTTCACTTACTTCTTCATGCTCTTGCTTATTTTTTTCTTTTGAAGTTGGGCTCATCACTCTTTTATATCATTAACACTTGGGCCCATCATGTGTTTTCTAGTGGATAATAGCTGGCTTGAGTATTTTATCCTATCATTTTATTTCTAAATCTAAATAGCAATTTTGACTTAATGGCGACTCTTCCCATTTTTCCTTATTCCAATACCTGTAAACAAATAAGAGCTTTACTTTGAAAGTTCCCATACTTCTGAATCTGCTTGTAAAATAAGATATTAATATCTAAGATGTTTTCTAATTTGTGTAAGCAAACATGCCACATACAATGGCAAGCTTCCTTTAGGGATTCTTTATTCAAGAGTATTAAAGTTTTAAATTAAGCACATTAAATTTAGTGGATGTTTACATCTGAAATATAGTGGCTGATGGTTGTAGAAGGAAAATGGTAAATATTTGAGATTAATTTTAATAAGACTTTAATAATATTTGACTACTTTGGAACATATTTTTCTTAAGACGTAGTTCTCTCTGAAAAATTTATTAAACCCAGCTTCGGATTACAGTAAACATATGTGATTTTTCCCCTTCATTTTGTAAAGTTTCAATCCCCATATTTATTCCTTAGACAATGTAAGTAGCAGATAGCAGTCTGCTAAAAATAAATATTAGATTACCATGTTAAGGAAGGTATACTGGGAAAGGAAAAGGTGGGCTCATAAGAGTATAGAGATCTAGACTGTTTTGGTCCTATTCTATATACTTAGAGAGAAGTTGAGAAGACTCCATTTTCAATTATTGGATTCCCGTCTATTGGAAAGATTCATTTTATTTTGATAGTAAATACATAATACATAACTACAAATATATGGACTTTTGTCACCCATTTATTACTATTGTGAATGGCAGCTTGGAGGGAACTAAGGGAATGGAGTGAGAGTGAGAATTTGTCTTCCATTCTGGACTACTTTGTTCATCCCTCTCCATCCCATTCTCAGCTTCATTTTCTCCTGTGAGTTTGCAGACACTTCAAAGACATGAAGGTGTCCTGAGCTATTGGGCTTCTTTTCAACAAAGCTGCCAGTTGCCCGATATCCAAAGTCTAGTCCAACATAACCCAAGACACAGCAATCCAAAGGCTGAAAGAGTAGATGGTGATCTAGAGGGGAACTATTTTTTCCCATTTACTGTATCTCACACTTGTTCTACTTAACTATAGAATCAGACAAATAGAAGTTTAAAATTTTATACAATCTTCCATATACTGGTTCCTTCTGTTCTTGTCTGTAAACACTAAATTTTTTATGGAAAAAGAGGAAATTTGGAAAAATGGGGTAAAAGTGTATCAGATGAAGAGTCCAATCAAACAAGTGTTTGATTAATGGAAAGAGTCCAATCAAACAAATGTTATCATACCAATGAGACCAGTGGAGACTAACATAGCTTTACAGACTCTTCCCCCTTGCCATTCACCATAATTACATCTCCATACCATTTGCGTATGTGCTGCAAATACATGAATAATTTAATAGTACAAATCTGCTTTTGCATAAGTGAATTTCTGTGTTTATAGCATTTTCATTCATGTATATCTCCTCAAGCTTGAAAACATGTAAGTTCTCATTAAAATCTTAAAGTACTTATACCACCTGTCTTACATTTTCTGTCAATAAAACTGTAACATTTTTTTCAGTGTCAGTATTGTTGATATAATATGACTGTGTTAATTAAAGACAAATTATTTGATAACCCTTAATTTTCTCTTCTCTCTGCAGGTCATGGGTTATAGGTGCAATAGCTCTTCTCTGCCTATTAGGATTGACCTGGGCCTTTGGACTCATGTATATTAATGAAAGCACAGTCATCATGGCGTATCTCTTCACCATTTTCAATTCTCTACAGGGAATGTTTATATTCATTTTCCATTGTGTCCTACAAAAGAAGGTAAGCTAGAATTCTCTGTTCAAGAATAAATAGCATACATTCTATGACAGCAAAGTACCCATAACATAAATCATTCTTGATGTGTTTGTCTCTAAGAAATAAATATATTACTTATTTGATTTCATTTTTATAATAGTAAAGACAAAACAGACATAAAATGAAAGCATAAAAGTTGGCAAATGTGCTTGACAGCAAAAACAGAATCAAAATATTTTGATTTGGACAATGTACAAAAACTATATTCTTATAGATTTTACCTTATAGTCTTTAATATTTTTACTGGCAGACACATGGAATTTGTGTATTAGGGAGTAGATTTTCTAAGATGTTATGGAGGCATGGGATATATGTATATATATGTACATATATGGCATGGCATAGGAAATATATATTTTTGTTTTTTTTTAAACTAATTTGTATTGATATATTCTAGAAAATATAATTATCTAAACATTTCATGATAAAAACATTTATTTTTTAAATGAATGGTGGAAACTTAGTAAAGATCTCTGTATGTCTTTAAAAGCATCTTTTATAAAATCTATGATTTTGATGATTAGAAGACAATATTTAATTTTTATATTGGTCTATTTTTATGATTTTTCACATCTATAAGGACGAAAATATTCATTTTTAAAGTTAATTTTAGCAACTAAATACTTACATTGCATTTTTTTTTTAATCTCAAGAGTGATTTTCTCATTTTACACTGTTTAACTCTATTATAAATGTGGTCTTTGTAGTTCTTGACCATATAGACCCCTGAGCCAAGACTGGGTCCGAATCCTAGCTCCTCTACTTAAAGGCTTATGTGACTTTGGGCCATTTAATTAACCTTTATATGCCCCAGTTTCCTCATGTGTAAAATGGAGGTAATAAAAATAATTATGAGATATTGAGAGGTGGCTCTGAAAATGAAATGGCAAGAAGTGAAATTTTTTTTCTAAGAGAGAAACTATAAGACCTAAAATTGTTTTTGGAAGATAAAGAGTAAAGATATCCACCTCTACGATTTTTGGCTTGAGAGACTAAGGGAGCCTCAAATAAAAGTTGAGAAAGGTGTCCACTTGTCGAGATGCATCCAGTTTTATCCTGTTTCAGTTTTATGTGGTGGTAGGTATTAAAAATGTGTTGGCATGATCTTAAATACAGGCTAGAATAGTATTTATGACTCAGACCTGTAAATGTAAGTTACAGAAAAGAAAAGAGTTTATGATGTTAGAATGGATGGATTCTAATCTAATGGATTAGAATTAACTTAGAAAAGAGGTTGTGTTGGAAGGGATGAATCTTCCCAAATACTTAGTGTACACACACCCCAAATTGCTGTCACTTAACCTAATAAAGGTTTTTTTTTACTCATTGCACAGTTGATGAGGGTGCCTCATGGAGGGACACAGCCCAATGAAAGCTCAGTCAACCTCACTGTTTGATTTCCACAACCACCTTGGGTGTTGACATCTAGCAGATAGTCTGAGAAAGAGAGAGAGGATCTTGTATAAAAAGGAAGTGGTTCACATCACTTCTACTCACCTTCCATCAGATAGGACACTATAAATAGTACCAACTAAACTTCAAGGAAAACTGGGAAACATACTCTACTTTTTGTACCCCAGGAAGATGAGGAATTGGGTATCACAAACAGCTAACAGTCTACCACACTTGATGATTATGAAGAGTAGGAGACATGAGTAATGAGTAAGAATAGAAATGGAAGGAAGAAAGTGTTTGAGGAGAAGAATGAGAAGGTAATACCTAAATGAAAGATAAGGGGGAAATGTCCAGAAGTAGACACTGGTCAGTATTATAAAACACTTCAGAGAAGTCAGAAAGACTAAGCACTTGGAAGGATTTCTAGATTTTGGTAGAAAAAAGCTATAACTGATTGTCAAGAGCAATATGTAGAATGATGGGTGCAAAATCAGGAGATTAAGGGAAAGGGTGGCATTTGTCCATATAAATAAGGAAATATTGGGCCATCATATTTAGTCATACTAACATCTTCAAATATAGGGAACCAGCTTTATCAATTATTTTATGTATTAGCTGGAAATTGGACTAACACATTTTTAAATTTTAATGTTTATATTGAAGTTTTCTACAGAACAGAAAATAGTTTTGTGCTTTGTGCATGAATGAATTTGATTGTAATTATTTTTTATTAGCCAGTACCTATTAGTTTTCCCAATTATTATTTTTATTGTATTACAAATACATGTCAATGTTTTGATGTCCAGGTAGAGATACCAGACCTCAGGATCCAAAAGCAAGTCTAGAATTTTTAGTATATTGAACATATTTAACAGAAGTGAAATTTTTAAAAATATATGTCATCAAGCTCAATTTTGTGATTCATTAGAACAGAGTTCAGCAAACCACAGCTTGTGGGCCAGATTTGTCCAGCTGCTTTTAATTTTTGCAGTCAGTCAGCCAAGAATGGTTTTTGCATTTTTAAATGGATACATTTAAAATTTAAAATAAGTACACACACAGCATTGTTGGTTTTGCTTCTTGGTTCACAAAGCCTGAAATATTGACTGTCTGGCCCTTCATGAAAAAAAGTGCCAGGCCCTGATTCAGAAGCTTATTTTTATGATTTATAATAACTAGTCATAAGCATATTTTCTTTCATGCATTCTGTGTTTTGAATTTTTCGATTTTGGTGGCATTTTTATTGGGTGTCAAGAACATGGCCCAACATCAGAGAATATGGACATCGAATTATCATTCACCTTTTTTTTGCCTACAAAAAATCCAGATACTTCTCTTTGAAATTGCAGAAACAGTCTTAGGAGATTTTTTTTTTTATTCCTTTTTTCAAAATTGAGGTATAATTGAGATATAACATTGTGTAAGTTTAAAGTATACAATGTATTGATTTGATACACTTATGTACTGTGAAATAATTACCACCATAGTGTGAATAGCTAATACCTCTATCATCTAACATCTTTTCTTTTCTGTGGTGAGAACATTTAAGATCTCCTCTCTTAGCAACTTTCAACTGTATAATACAGTACTGTTAACTAGAATCATCATCATGTACCTTAGATTTCTAGAACTTATTCATCTTATGGCTAGAAGTTTGTACCCTTTGACCAACATTTCCCCATTTCCACACAGCCAACCTCTGGTAACAACCAATCTATTCTGTTTCTATGAGTTTGGCTTTTTTAGATTCCACATATAAGTGATACCATACAGGATTCATCTTTCTCTGTCTGACTTACTTCACTTAGCATAATGCCTGCAAGGTCCATCCAACATTGTTGCAAATGGCATGATTTCCTTCTTTCTTGTGGCTGAATAATATTCCTAGATATATGTAACACATCTTCTTTATCCATTCATTCACTGATGGACACTTAGGTTGCTTCCATATCTTGGCTGTTGTGAATAGTGCTGCAATGAATATGGGAGTGCAGACATCTCTTCAAGATCCTGATTTCATTTCCTTTGGATATATACCCAGAAGTGGGATTGCTGAATCATATGGTAGTTCTATTTTCAATTTTATGAGGAACCTCCATACTGTTCTCCATAATGGCTGTACTTATTTACATTCCCACCAACAGTGCACAAGGGCTCTCTTTTCTCCATATCCTCACCAATACTTATTTCTTGTCTTCTTGATGCTACCCATTCTAACAGATGTGAAGTGATATCTCATTGTGATTTTATTTGCGTTTTTCTAATTAGTTATGTTGAGCATATCTTCATGTTAGCCATTTGTATGTCTTCTTAGGTAAAAAACTTCTATTCATTTCTTTTGTCCACTTTTAAATTGGATTGTTTGGTTTTTTGCTTCTGAGTTGTATGAGTTCTTTATATATTTTTGGTATTAACCCCTTTTCAGATATATGATTTGCAAATATTTTATTCCATCCTGTAGATTGCCAATAAATTCTGTTGTTTCTTTTGCTGTGTAGAAGCTTTTTAGTTTAATGTAGTACAACTTACTACTTTTGCTCTTGTTGCTTGTGCTTTCGATGTCATATCCAAAAAATTATTGTCAAGGCCAACGTCCAGGTGTTTTCCCCTGTTTTCTTCTAGGAGTTTTGTGGTTTCAGGTCTTATGTTTAATTCTTTAATACATTTTGAGTTAAATGTTGTGGGTGGTATAAGATAGGGGTTCAATTTCATTCTTCTGCGTGTGGCTAACCGGTTTTGCTAATACCATTTATTAAAGAGCTTGTCTTTTCCCCATTAATTATTCATGGCTCCCTTGTCAGATATTAGTTGACCATATATGCAAGGGTTTATTTCTAGACTCTCCATCTGTTCCATTGTCTATGTATCTATTATGCCAATACCATACTGCTTTGATTACTCTAGCTTTGTAGTATAGTGTGAAATCAGGAAACACGAAACCTCCATCTTTGTTCTTTCTCAGGATTGTTATGGCTCTTTAAGGTCTTTGGTGGTTCTGTACAAATTTTAGTGTTGTTTTTCCTGTATCTGTGAAGAATATCATTGAAATTTTTTCAAGAGATTGCATTGAATCTATAGACAGTATTGGCTCTTATGGACATTTAACAATCATATTTCCTATAGGAGGTGGTTTTTTTTTTGTGGTACGCAGGCCTCTCACTGTTGTGGCCTCTCCCGTTGCGGAGCACAGGCTCCGGACGTGCAGGCTCAGCGGCCATGGCTCACGGGCCCAGCCGCTCCGCAGCATGTGGGATCTTCCTGGACCGGGGCACGAACCCGTGTCCCCTGCATCAGCAGGCGGACTCTCAACCACTGCGCCACCAGGGAAGCCCTTCCCAGAATCATTTTGAGGGAGGAGCCTAGCATAGTTCCTAGCAAATAGTGATTAAAAAGTAGAAGCTTCTTCATCTCACCCTCCCAAAACTTACACATGTCTTGGACACACACAGGTGGGCGCAAACTTACTTCTAAAAAATAAACAAAATATGAATTGGCTTGTAAATAGTGAATAAAAATAATTATTTCTAATTATTGAGAAATATAGCATAGAAGAGGTTGGTTGGAAAACATTAATATAACTTAAATATATTAAATAATATGTAATTTTGACATTACAAATCAGAGAAAGGCTTCAAAGCTTAGTACATCATGCCTCTCTGTTTTGTTCTCACTGAATGCCTTTTTTCTCTTAACTATCCATTCTTTCAACTTGATCTTCTAAACCAACACATTCCAACCTATCTTTTAAAGATAGCTTGAAGAAGTCCTCTTCTCTGAGAAGCCTTCCTTGGTCTGCCTACCCACTTCCTATCAGGCTCTCCTCCTCCATGCTTTGATTCACCTCACTCTGTATCATTGTTCCTATCACATAATAAGGATTTAATGAATGTGAGTTCTTCAAACAAATCTGATTATAGTCAGTCTCTGATTTTGCTGTATCTTTGATTGAATGTTAATATATTAAGATATGTTTTTTTTCAAATACTAATTTTGATGTGTCATTCACACTCCTTTTTTTTTGTTTTTGATTCTAAATAACACTTCTCAAAAAAGCATGTTTTTATAACTTTGTTTTAAATAATATTACATTGTCACAATTTCTGGAAACTATGAACTCATGTGAAATCAATAAAGTGCTAAGAATAACATATATACAGTGTTATTTCATAATGAATATAAAATTTGTGAGTATAAAACCAGTAAGTTATCCTAGAATGTGTTTTTAATTGATGAACAAGTAGTTGGTAATTATTTTTCTTGATGTTGCTAGTGGAGGTGAGATTTAGAACAGTTACTGTTTATTTTTGTATGTCTTGTTTGATTAAATAGGCAGTAATAAAAATTTTTAAATAAACATGATCAAAATTTTCCCCAAAATTGTTGATATATTTTCCTGTTTGAAAACATCAGCTAAAAATGATTATCTCCTTTTATCCTGTGATTTTTATACTACAGCAAGGATTAATAATGTAGTCACAATGCTATATAGAAAGGCAATCATATTTCTCTGTAATTATTGAATAGAACTATTTTGAAGGAATGAATTTAAAATATTTTGAGAATATTTTATAGTCTCAAGTTGCAGATTTGACCTCTTTTAAGAGAAATAAACCAGAGAAATATACAATTTTAAAAAGTGCTTAGCCCAACACATTCCTTTTTTTTCTGTTCTGTCTTTAAATATTCTCTCTCCTCTCTTTCTCCCTCTCCTTTCTCCATTCCCTCTTCTCTCTAACTTCTTCACTACACTTCTGCCTAAAGAACAGTTCAACTGGGCTTCCCTGGTGGCGCAGTGGGTGAGAGTCCGCCTGCCGATGCTAGGGGACACGGGTTCGTGCCCCGGTCCGGGAGGATCCCACATGCCGCGGAGCGGCTGGGCCCGTGAGCCATGGCCGCTGAGCCTGCGCGTCAGGAGCCTGTGCTCCACAACGGGAGAGGCCACAACAGTGAGAGGCCCACGTACCGCAAAAAAAAAAAAAAAAAAAGAACAGTACAACTGTTCTAGTGAGGAAGTTAGAGAGAAGAGGGAATGGAGAAAGAGTTAGATAGGCTACTTCATATCAAATCTATGAAGCTAAAAATAGTGTCTTGAAGAGTCTTAAGTTTTTGTTTTTCCAACTGAGACTGTATCATTATAGTGTGATTGGATATATGTGTGTTTGCGTGTTTTAAAAGGCTCCAGTTATGCAAAATTTCAATCTTGACAGTATGAATATTATTTTATATTGTGAAAAATGTATAAAATATATACTGAACAGACTTTTTTATATCTGTAGGGCAAAAAAATTTTATATTAATTATCTAAAATAAAACACATGCATTTTATATTTCCTAGCTGAAATGAATTACTTGCTAACAGAAGTTAATATTTTTGGCTAGGTACGAAAAGAGTATGGGAAATGTCTGCGAACACATTGTTGTAGTGGCAAAAGTACAGAGAGCTCCATTGGCTCAGGGAAAACATCTGGTTCTCGAACTCCTGGGCGGTACTCCACAGGCTCACAGGTAAACAATATTTGTTAACTAAAATGAAATAGCTCTTACCTATCTTCTGTTATGGGTTGCTATCCTTTCTTGATGAGATCTATTTTCTATCCCAAGTATTTAACATATCAAATTTGTTGTTTTGTTTTAGTGTGTCTCAAATGAAAATGGTTATGACAGAAATTTAAGAAACCAAATTGCAAAAAAAGTGAAGTTTAGGGTCTAAGTTTGCATTATAATTCATGATTTCAGATTATTCCCAGTTGAATGAATATAGAAGGTAAGGAAAGGAATTTTGCACTTCACCCAAAATTCTAAGAAAGTAATATTTTACATAGATATATGATTCTTGAGTTAATTACTTCACTTAACTAGTGTAATAATTCTTTATCATATACTGTATTTACTTATTAGATGGTATGTTTAATAAAAACAGTTCTAACTCATACCATATTGTATGCTGGTAAATCAAAGGGCAATTCAGGTAGTGAAGACTACCATAATAGCATCATTGACTTAACTGATCTAAGTGCTACTCCCATCAGTCCAGCATTAAATATAGTAGCTGCATTATCCCTCATCAAGGAAATTTTAAACTTTTAGGTAACCTGTCTGCCATTTTTCCTAGGCCACAATGTCAGTCCAAAGATTATTACGTAGAAAGTTCAGCAACTCTAGGATGACTAAAATGAGCCAGTCAAATAAAAGACATATGTGGGTCATACATGAATGAGTTTGGGTTCCAACTAGCATACTAATATTTTTAAGATTGTATGGTTCAGTGGGAAAAACAATCATTTTTTTCAGTGTTGTTAATAGCAATTTTCTGAAGAAGACTTGAATTTTAATTCCTAAATAAAGTTATAAATCAATAACATTTTTTTAACTCAGCTCAACCTATAAATCTATTTTTTTAACTTGGTAATTTTATATATAATATAAAAAAGAACATTTGTTCTTTGACTAATTTCCAATCAGCTTGTAAATTTAATCCATTAAATTCACCTAAACAATTCCATTCATAGGCTTAGAAAATTAAATATCCTCGTAACCTTTAAATATCATTTAATGATATTTAACAAATCTAATATATCTGATTCTCTCAAACACATTCACTGTCAGACTGGACTGTCGTACACACCTAACTAGCACTTGAAAAACTCTATAAACCAAAGATAATGAACAATATTGTCAGAAATAAACACTTTCTCACACTAAAGGAGTTCTCTTTTATCTTACAAATAAAACTACATATCTAATATCAATCTAATATTTCCAACTAAAAATTTTAAAACTAACCTGTAACTGTCAAACCTATCAGACTATCTCAACACTTAACAAGCACTAATTATCATAATGATCATGAAACTTATTCCTGCATATAATATACAGCTATTAATAATTTGAATTTATTTTATTATTTCTATGCCTTACTGAGGTTGCAAAGTTGTAAATTAGGGGAAGCAAATGTTCCAAGTTAGGTGGACTGAGATTTCTTAGTCTAGGACTACTAAATTTGTCAGTTAGAAATCTGAAGTTTCACATAAGAGTTGGGGCATACCTGGATGATGCTTCCAGCGTGACCTCCTTGTAATCCATTACTTTATTTTCAACCTGATAATGCTTAACTCTCTTTTTTGTAACAATCTTTTCCACAGCTTTTAAATTGCCGAGATTCTATATGTCATTTAACTTGACTTGTTTGTGCATACTTCTCATAAAACCGAACGCATCAACCATTATCCCGTAGTTATTTTATTGACATATGCCCTTAATGAAACAATACTTTGGAGCTTCATTTATTATGTTAAAACAGAGTTGTGCAGTGTTTAGCATTACTTCTAAGCTACATGATAGGGCAGTGCAGCTTAATAGAATAACCATAAACTTGGTGGGTGGGGAGACCTTGGTTTGAATTCTAGCCTTGCCATGTACCTACCAGCTGTGACATAAAACAAGTTATTAAATCTCACTGACCCTCAGTTTTTTCGTAAGTAAAGTGGTTTCTGATTTCTTATGTTGTTAGGAAGATCAAGCTAATGTATACCAAACACAACATACTGTACATGCTCAATAAACTGGAGCAGGTACCACTTACTAGTGTCATTATTGCAGACTATAATTTCAGGTATATATTTTAAAGCTGTGTCATTTTTTTCACTTTTACAGTTATAACATCACAATTCTAATAGTGGGAACAAAAACCCAACATTAGGTTTTTTATTATGCTTAATATAATACTAATTCTGATTAACTACAACAATCCAACCCTACATAAAATGATAGTCACTTAAACCTAGTCTGTTTAGGTAAAAATAATAAATATTTCATATTAACTCTGAACTTCCATGAGCAAAGTCTAAAACAGTCACTGATATTAAGGTAAACTTTTGGGAGTATAGATGCCTTTTTCCACATCAGAGAACTTCTAAAATCACAATTGTTATATTTTTTGTTGAGAAACATTGAGTTTCTCTCTAAATGCCAAGCAGTCTTGTAAGCTCTGGTGATAAAATGGTTGAAAGACAAATAACTTTCCCCATGATCTGGAGCTTTCATTCTAATTGTGAAAGGCAGAAAATTTATTAACAAATAAACCAACAGGGAATATCAGATTATGAGAGCTGGTGGATAACCAAATATGGTTATGTGATACAGAAAGTCCAGGTAGTTACTTAGATTAGTGCTAGGCAAAGACTATTTGGGGAAAGACAGGAAGGGAGTTCAGGGAAAGAGAATTCCAGGTGAGAGAACATCAAATGCAAAACCCTTTAGGTGGGTGAGACCTTGCAACTTTGGAAATAAGAAGAATGTCATTGGCTAAAGTGGTGAGAGAGTGAGTAGGAGATGAAGTCAAAGAAGGCTGGAGACAGATCCTTAGGTATTTTAAGAGTATGGGAGTTCACATTTTATTTTGATTACTTTAGAAAGGTAATGGGATCATTTAGAAAAGGCAGTGACAGGAAATCATCCACATGTAATAAAGATCATGTGGCTACTATGTAGGTAATGAAAGAGTGTGACTGGCAAGACTAAAAATTAAAAATCCTCTCCACCTGTTGATCCCCTGGTGCTAATCACTTATAAAAAGGTGGTAATATCCATAATCACACACAAACATATATTCACAGAGATGTGTACAGGATTGGTATGTGTGTGTATTTTTAAAAACTATGAGCTGAAGTATTGTCCTTTCCACTTTGACCTTCCATTAATTGTTCTGTCATTTATCTTTCATTTGTTTTACTGACTTTGTAAATGTATTTACTTTTGTTACATAATATTTGAAACATAAAAAAATATATGTGGCATATATTAAATTGTGAAGCATAGTATAATAAAATCAATACCCGTGAACTCACCAACCAACTTAGGAAACAATATTTTCCATATGTTTTTCCCTTGTTGAAACCTCTCCCTAACCAATCCCTATGCCTCCCTACCAGAGACAGCTACTAACTTCTGTTCTTCATTTCCTTGACTTTTCTAATAATTTCTTCACCTCCAGAAAAGATGTTGTTTACTTCACCTTTTTAAAATCTTTCTTTAAAATGGTACCTTATTGTATGTAGTCTTCTGTGACTTGCTTTATTCACTGCCATATTCTAAGGCTTGTCCTGGTTCGTTCCATGAACATTTAAGTGTTGGCTCTGTGCCACATACTGTATACTTTTCTTCTGCCTGCAATACTTTACCCTTTTCTCCATTTCCTTTTCAGAAATTATTTGATATAATGTAGTGAGTTGTTAATCTCCTAGATCAGAATTCAGATACTGGTTATGCCATTTATTTGGTCTGTGATATTGGACATGTGAACCTCTAAACCTCAATTTTGTAATGAATAAGAGAGTGAATACATGAAAAATACATAGCATAAAACCTAGAACATAGAAAGAATTGAAATATTTAAATATTATATTTATAATACATATTTTATGTATATACACATATAATAATCACTGTGTACCAGGCATTATTTCAGGTGTGTGATACATCACTGAACAAAAAAAGGCAAAATTTTTGTTTTTCTTTTTATCTTTGGGCCACGCTGTGCTGCTTGCGGGATCTTAGTTCCCCGACCAGGGATTGAACCTGGACCCTCGGCAGTGAAAGCATGGAGTCCTAACCACTCGACCGCCAGGGAATTCCCAAAATTTCTGTTTTTCTAGAGCCTCAAACCTAATGCAGACATTGGACATTAATTATTGGACATTAAATATAAGAAAACTATATTATAATAATATTGTAGAAGATGGTAATGCTATGGGGGCAGAAATTGCAGAGGTGGGTGGGTGCAATACAGTTCTAAATGGGGTGATCAAGTTAGGTCTCTTTCAGGAGCGAAAGTTGAAGGGGTGAAAGATATATCCATACCAGTATCTGGGGAAGGAGCACTCCAGAGAGAAGAAATAATCATACAAAACCTAAGGCAGGGGCTTCCCTGGTGGCGCAGTGGTTGAGAGTCCGCCTGCCGATGCAGGGGACACGGGTTCGTGCCCCGGTACGGGAAGATCCCACATGCCGCGAAGCGGCTGGGCCCGTGAGCCATGGCCGCTGAGCCTGCGCGTCAGGAGCCTGTGCTCCGCAACGGGAGAGGCCACAACAGTGAGAGACCTGCGTACGGCAAAAAAAAAAAAAAAAAAACCTAAGGCAGAATTGTGCTTGGTGTGTTAAGGAATGGCAGGGAAACAGGTGTGGCTAGCCCAGGTAGAGGAGACTAATGAAAATAATAATAGAAGATAATGGGGCAGCTCAAATAAATGTCACCTAACAATGATCATAATTCCATCAACTCTCAGCTGAGATGTCACTTCTTCAGTGCAATGTTCTCAGATTTCCTAAACATGTTCTCTTGTTATGTGCACTTAAAAATTATTTCAATTAAGCAGTATAAAAAACATTAAAAAAGCATGCAAAATATAAGCATATGGCACGGTGATTTATTACCCTTCCCCAGACCAAATATTAGAATATTGAGAGTGCCTCAGTAACCATTTGAACGCTTCTCAATCATTCACCTCAAAACATAGTCACTATCTTAACTTTTAACAGTACTTTTTGTTTTGCATGTGTTTGATACTTATCCACATGAAATCATCCAATACGTATTCTTTTATGTTTTCCTCCTTTCTTTGGACATGTATGTTGCTTCAGGAGGCTATGTTGCTCTTTTATTTTCATCGCTGTATATTGTTCTATAATTTATTCACTCATTCTACCATTGATAATCAGTTGGGTTGGTCACAGTTTTCAGCTATAAGTAATGCTTCTATGGAGATTTGTGGGTACATTGTACTTTTGCATTAATTTTTGTTAATTTATATTTAATTAGTCTGTCACTTACTAGTCTAGCAACTCCATGAAGGCAAAGATGTTTGTGTTTGCCTTTCCCCTTTGTATTTCCTAGATTAGTATTTGGCATGCAGTAAAGGGTAATTAATATTTTTAATTAGTTAACTAATAAAACAAATGTGAGAGATTTGTTTTCAGTATTTCAGCTTGAAGTTTTGAAGTATTTTTCAATAGAAACATTTTTCAAGTGCAGGTTTTACTGCACCGGTTTTCTTATTGTACTTTTATTAGTTTTGCTGTATGTGTATGTGTATGTATGTATTTGCTGACCTATATAACAATATAGACATTTCTAAAAGATAAACATATCCCAATATTCATAAAACCAACTGTCTAGTATTTTAAGATTAGGTACTCCTGTTATTCAAGGAATTCAAATATATTTGGAACATAACCCATTTGTGAGCTTGATTTCACCATTAGTACTAGTAATAGTTCTAAGAAGTTTTTCATCCTTGGAAAAGCTTCTGAAAATATTTTGTTTCCTGCTCACAAGATTGTTAATACTTTTTGATCCCTAACTCAAATAAAATAGCAAAGCAGTAAACCAGAAAAAAGTCCCCCCTCAATGGAAAAATATTACACTGCTTTCTTGAATTATCAGACACTTGGAAAATTGAATTTGAGAATATATACAATGATGTAAGAATTTTCAGTTCTCTATAAAACTTCCTACTGTCTAGAAATGAATGAAGATGAATCGACTTCCTTTATCTCCTTCAAAAGAAAGAAGAAGTTGAGATAGTATGTAACCTGTAAAATTACATTGGTCTTACAAAATTTATGGAAAATGTTAAGTTTAGTAACATTTTAATATACTCTGTTCTTTTCTTACCAAACTGTTTCTTCTTGCAAGATTCTGAATTCATAAGTAAATCTTTTGTTAATAAAACTTACAAATTAATGCATATTTAAATATCCCATTCCCATAAAAGTTACAATGAAAATAATTTGTTTTACCTTAGAAATTTAAATTATTAAATTCTATCTAGAGTACATTTCTATGTATCTTCATGTTTAAATTGGTATAGTATGTTACATTTATTCCTTTTAAATAGCTATAATTATTTCTGGCATAGGCATTTAAGAACACACTTAATGAGAACCAATTATTATCATTAATTTAGTTCCTGATGTTCTTATGCTACTGTACTACAAGCATGTAGAAGTTGTATATTTGCCAGATGCCAGAAATATAAGCCTCATACTGTAATAGAAACAAAAAAGAACATATGTGTGAAAATTCACAGTGTGGTGAGCGCATTTCCTTTTTTTCCTTTCCCTCCTCCAGAGCCGAATTCGTAGGATGTGGAATGACACGGTCCGAAAGCAGTCAGAGTCTTCCTTCATTACTGGAGATATAAACAGTTCAGCATCACTCAACAGAGGTAATTAGAAATAAGTTTTCATATTCACTCTTTTTTGTGATTACTTTAAGAAGTTCTTAAATGCATTGCTGTATTTGCAACTTCTGGACCTTGTTCCATGTGATAGGAATATTGCAAGGATATAAAACCTGGTTGAGTGTAGTAGTGTGTTCCATTATTCATAAGCCTTTTTGTTTTTTCAATCCAGAATTTTCAGGAGATCTTTTCTGAAAGTAAGTTAAAAAGTGAGAAACTTCTTTCTCTAGTCATCTGCCACTGTTATAAACTGGTGAGCTGTCAGGCCTCATTGGAAGCAGTGAAAATGGGCAATTATGTGGCTATATAGTCTGCTAAACATCATAGAGTTCCACATTGCCCCACGTATAGAGCAATTTCATAGTCTTTGTGGAAGTAAAATTATACTCTCTAATACATACTTAAGGCAACCTGTGTATTTGGGGAAAAATCCCACCTAATCTTAATATCAAAAAGATGTGTCCAGATAATATTGTATATTTAAAGATACAGAAGAAAAAACCCACTATATATGAATCTTATATATATATAAAATGATTTTTTTGGTGTGTATGTGCTTCTGGTTAAAATGCTTCTGGGGTATCATTTTGATTTTGAAAATGAAGTTCCCTTAATCTACTATTTTGTTTGTGGTTGATCTTTTTATTGCCTCTGTCTCTCTCTTTCTCCCTCTTCTCCCCCTCCCCACTGTGTGTGTGTGTGTGTGTGTGATTAAAATTAAATTGACTACAGTAAAAATGAGTAGATATAATGTTTGTGGAGAGCTAGAGTACACTACACTCTGTACAGGGAAATCTTTAGAATACACTTTTATCTGGGGGGTGGTGCTTCTATGAGCACATTCTAATTGCACTGTCCTAAAACAGACATTTTTTAATGCATATATTCAGTGGTTATTTTTATGATTGACATTGTTATTTTTTTTAGCCTCTAAGCTAGAATTATTTGTTTGTCCTAAACCTGTTTCTGAGAGCTTTCTGTTATATTAAATGCTACTTAGAAACAATTTAATAATTATGGTTTACGATTAAGAAAGATTCAGATGCTGGTGCTGTTAATTACTTTTACTCAAGTAAGTTGCATCTTATTTATATAAAAGAAGTTACAACAAGTAGTGTCTAAGTTGAATTTGATATAGGGATTCATCCATATTATATTTAATTTTGATTGATTTACATACTTTTATTTGTGGTAGTGATATAGTTAACTATAAGCTAGTAATGATATTAAATTTTCTACATCACTTTTGCTTAAGTTAAAACAGTGAGTGCAAATATTCCTCCAAATCTGAAGAAAATACATTAAAATAAAACAATTACCTTCTTTTATTTTGTTTCATTTTTAGTTTATTTTACATAATATCTCTTAAGTATTCTTCTCATTTTAAGTTTAGTTTTACTGGTTAGTTTGTGAAAATTTAAATATGAATACTTTTAACTTTCTGACATACTTCTTAAACCACAGAGAATAGAATACTTACACATGCCTCCAAAGTTTAGGAACAAATTTGCTTTCATAGTGACAGATTTTTCTTTTTGCTTTAAATAATACATAGAAATAATACATAGAAAATTTACAGTATGTTCCTTTAAGAAAACTATCCTTATTAATAAGATTTATTATTAGAAGTATCTTGCATCTAACGGTCACAGCAGCCATGGGATAAGTGTCATTTAAACAAAAGATGAGATTTAATTTTAATGAGGCACTGTTTATTCGCCTACTGTGAAGACAGATAAAATATGTAAAATAACTATTTGGTTTAGCATTATGATCTAAATTTATGTAAGGATAATAAGGTATGCAGCTTTATTAAAAATTATTTTAAATGAATAATTTTTATGACCTTGATTTTTAAGGTCAATCACATTATATAACATTGCTGTGCCCTTTTTAGTTCCTTCTCAGAAAGTTCAACTTGGAATATGTGCTATGAGGATGACTAGGTCAATTTGAAATATATTTATAGAAAATAATATTTTATATTGTCTGATTATATGTTTAAGTCTGTTTTTAAAATCTTTAGCTCTAAAAGATATTTCTTAAAGTTATTGAAGAAAGGATATAAAATTTCTTGTAACATCCAATAAGTTACTTTGATGATGGCTTTGGGGAGGGGGTTAAATTGAATTTATGACTTGTATGTTCATGCAGTGATCTTTTCCTTCAGCATATATATTCTTCCTTTCACTCAGTGACTTTAATGGTGGTAGACATCATAGTAATCTTCCTGCTCTCCTATATTAATTTCCTAGTTCCCCTAGTCAGAAACTCCTTATTTTATTCTCATCTCATTATTTTTTATCTTAGATGAGTGCAGTATTTTAAAATTTTATTTCTTCATATTATATCTCTGAAGCTAGTCTTTAACTTCCTTCTTTAATCTTGTCTTATTTCCCAGGGTCCTATCCTCCCTGCATTCAGGCGTGTGTGTCATATTTAGGTAGGTGGCATCCAAGATTCACCTTTCCAGATAAACAGTTCAGTCACCTCAGCAACATAATTATTCACATCTATTTATTCAAAAAATTATATTCCCTATTATTAAAATAAAATGTTAGGCACTGCATTTTTATATCTTCCTGTACAGTATTCTAACTTCCCATTCATTCTTAGTTTCTTACAGCTGCAATTTTTTTTTTTAATTCCAACTCCATTTTCCTTTCTTTCTAACAGATACATTAAATCTCTTATGTTTGCTTTTAGAGTACTTCTGACCTTTGAAAACTACAAGAAGTTGTCTAAAAATTAGTCCTATTTTCACTTCAGGTTTTCTTTCCTATTCATAATCACTGCTCAATTCATCAAAAGAATAATTATTTTAAAATTCTGTACGTCTTATCACCTATTCTTCCAAACAAGAATCCATCAGTATCATCTTTGGGATTCATTAAGAATAAAGCATCTACCATGCAGTGCAGAAATCTTTCTCAGTGGTTTTTATTTTTTCAAATCATCTCTAATATTCTGTTCTTGAACCAGCTTGTTACATCCTGTGTATCAGTTTACCTGTCCAGATTTCCCAATGTGATAAATTTGATTACTATTGGGATTTTACTCCTTGTAATCAAGCAAGACCTTGGAACATTTGTTGATAATTTTCAATTTATGTAATCATTCTTATATATTCTCTTTGGGATTTTGTTATTTGGTCACCTCATCTCTTTAAAAACTTTCATTACATTGCCCTTTGAATATATTTATGAAAATGTTTTCCAGGTGTTCTCTATACATTTTCAAAAATTTTTCTTCTGCTGACTTGTTTGCTACAATGCTACACACTCATACGAAGCCAGAATTTCTTGAGGGCAATACCCAATACTCCAGGGTTACCATCAAGTTAACTTCACCGATGCCGCTGTATACACAGGTACAAGGAGCTTTTTGAGAGCCCTAAGGTGATGGTTGATTACAGAGAGTTTCAAGGAAAGTTAACTCTTATCCAAACCCAAGTTTCACAAACCCCACAGGAGGGTTTATTCATTTGTTCATTTAAACATATACAATTTGCACATACCTCGAAGACAGTCCTCAATCCCCAAGCTCCTCCCAGGCCAATAGAACTCTAATCCAAATTTCTGGAAGCTCTAAGTTCCTGATAGTAGTAGAAACGATTTGCAGCTAAGGTAATCTTTTTCACCTGTATCCCCTACCCACAATCTCTGCTAGCCAAACAACATTCTGAGCTATTTAGATTAACAATACCTGTAAAACTTTAGTTTGATCCAAAAATGAAGCATTTGGCGAGAAATTTCTCTGGTAGTTCAATTAATTGTTAAACATTTCCACTCTTTCTGTAGATTTATGTGGAAATTGGGATTTTTCTGAAATGAGACTTTACTAGGCTTTATCATCATGAATAATATAATTGCATTTCCCACTTTCTTTTTTTTAATAAGTTGAATCGACATCAGAAATTTCAGTTTAAAATCAAGGTTTGCTAGGTAGCTGCTACCAATATGGTATTGCTATATGAATTACCAAAAGGTGGCCCCCCTCCCAGCTGTGGATTGCAAAAATGTGCCGCATCTGAGTGGCAGAATTAGCAAAAAGGCATTTCTCCTTCTGCAACAATGACTTGGCGGGCATTGTGGGGTTTTATTTCCCCTACCTCCCATTCTCCATCTTACCAACCTCCCACACAAGTTAATGCAATGTAGATTTTTATTCATGGAGATCTGACCAGTAAAGCTATATTTATTTAAGCCATATTTAAGTGTTATATGGCAGAAGAATATCTAATCTGTAGTTTTTTTTGCATAGAAGTTTTGAGTAAGGAGTTTTAACCTAGTGACTTTGGGTAAATTACTTAACTTCTCAGTGTCTATGTAATAGGGATATAAACAGTACCCACTTCAGAGGGACTCTGAGAGGACTGAGTTAATATGTGTTAATTGCTTACAACATGCCAGGGACGTAATAAGTACTATTATTATTCTATTCAGAAGTTCACTTATATTTTCTAACAAATGAAAACTGGTCCTTGCCAGTGCTCTCAAGAATGTTATTAAAATTCATCATTCACTACCAAAGGTTTCTTTTCCTTTGTATTTCCTAATAATAATAGGTGGGAGGAATTAAGTGGTTACCTGAATGTCAAGTAAAAGAAATAATTTACCTAAAATGGTGCTCCCCTTGATGCTAACAAAAGGAAATAAACTCATAAAACTGAATTATCTCTTTTAAATTAGAAATTAAATGCAAATTACATCTGCATAGTTGTACTTTCCATTTTTGATTTGTAACTATATTTTAGCAATGAGGAAATAAAGGTACAATATTTCTTCTCCCTACCTTAGATAATGATATAAACAAGCACTGCCTTCTCTTTCCTCCAAGCCCTCCTACCCTTCAGAGGTTTAGAGAACACTAGTTAGACAGGCCTGCTAAATAACCAGTTATGTAGCAGAGTAGGGATGTGACTCATTCCCTTTTTAAACTCATATCTTCTCAGAGCCTGTATTGTCTTTCCCAGGAGGCTGGTCACTGGCACGGATGAAACTTCACAATAAATCACCTGCTGTCTCATTAATATTCAGGCTACTAAACATATCTTGTTTTTATGTTTTTAAAGAAAAATACAAGTGAAAAGGTATAAGTGGTGTTCACCGCGATTAATGATTTCTATAAATTAAAGCTACTAGGGTGAACACGCAAACTCATTCACTCCATTTTATTAATGTTAGTAAATATAATTTGGCTTATATGCCTAAAGTGTCATATTGCCCCAAAGCCTTGCTGTTTTGAAGGATTATAAAATCATTTGTTATAAATATTAACCAGATTCTAATATAATCTGACATTTGTCAAATTTGCAGAAACAGTTAATCATATGCCTAAGAGTACTTCTTGCATAGCTAACAAATCAGACTAGGCTATATAACAAATTATTTTTTGTTTTGAGAAAGTATTACAATGATATGAGCACAAATATAATAAGTGTCCCATGGCATGGAGAAATTTTTCATTTGACATTCGCCATTATATTTATATCTAGTATTTTTTGACCTTTATATTCTTGATTGTAAATGAGGCAACAGTGATTTCTGTGTTAATTTCTTTCCTTTGTATGTGTCCTCAATAATCAGAAAATGTACAATAAAATAAGGATATCTTCTGTTTCAGGAAAATCAGTTTAATATACAAAAGCAAAATAGGTAAAGATTTTAAAAAGTGAGTTGCTGCATCAAATAGGTAATTAAACAATACTACTAATACCCTGATTCCTAATTCTAGGAGACCAAGTAACTTTCCGAATGAACTTTTCATTGTAAAATGGAATATATTAAATATTGATCTCTAGTCAATCTGGGGCAAATGTTCTTTCTATAAATTGTTAGCAGGAACTGAAAAAGAAAAACTTTTAAAATGCTTGCCCAGTGAGTCCTTCTTATGTTTTGTTCTTAACTTTGTCTCTTTGTTCGGAATCCTTGAAATCATCCAGCCTCTCACAGTCAACTACACAATATTAAAAATGGTTTTATTATTATTATTATTATTATAGTTTTCAAAGATCCCTTCACAAAGGCTTATTTATGTAGAGTAGATTTCTCATTTTTATGATTTATTATCTTACTGCCTTTATATATAGTTAGCAGTATCTCTTACCTCTTTGTTATAAATCAGACAAGCCACAGTGGGTTACCTTGATAACTTCTAAATATGGTGCTATAGAACATTTCCAATTGGTTTTAAAATATTACTGTTTTGTATAAGTTGCTGAGAATGTAATTTTTTTTAGAAAACTATCTTTTTTGAGAACTAAATGTGAATACTACAACTTATCTTCAGAAATTAGTGGTATTCTTTTCTCTGATAGAACACAATGTGCCTCTTTATACTCTTGGTGAAGTTGGGTTTTCTCCTTTAGTGTGTGTAACTATCATTTACCTGTTTTACACTGTTCATTATTTATTATCCATTATCTTTATATCCATGAAGAACCTGGGTTTTCTGGCAATTTGTCCAAAATCACATGGCTAATAAAGAACACAATCTAAATTCCAAACGAGGGCTTTCTGACCACACAGCCCTACTTACAATAATAAAAATGTTCGTTATTTTCTTATGATGACAGTTTTACATGAAACTTGCTGAAGACTAGAATTAAGTTTCCAAGAATGTATTTCAGAATGATTTTTATCACCTCATGAAAATAAGATATTCTTAAAGAACAATTATTCACATCTTTATTTCTTAATTTCCTTGATGTACTATTCATTTCTTTCCACTTTATTTTGTTATAAGTGCAATTCTTTAGAGTGGATTCATTCATCCTATTTACTTAGGGAAGGAGAAGCTTTAAAATATTGTGAATATATGGGGAGATGTATTGACCAATAACATTTTTTTACAAAACTATTTGATATCAAATATGCTGAATTACTATACATAACTGTTCAGTTGTAGGACTTAGATTGCAAGAATTTTATAATCATTCTTTTCTCCTGGAAGTTCTCAAATACCAAAAATCTCAAGATATTTTATTAGTAGAATCCTTTTATCTTTAATTTTTAATTTCTTATATTTCAGTAAAAGGATAAATATTTTGGTCAGAGCAAAGACTGTGTTTAAAAAATTTGGTAAATAGCTTCTGCCTATAATCATTTAGTAATAGAACCAAAGATATAACTTTCCCAAATCTCCATACTCCTGAATTTGATATTCCTTGAAACTGTGTCCTCTGTCAGGGCAATATAATAATGCCTAGAACAGATAGGAAATTTATTTGAGTTGACTTCAAATAGGTAGTGATAATGTTATAAATTAAACTTCTTATTACTTTTATGTGCTAATTCCAGTTTCTTAAAAACTATGAAATGCCTTATAATTCAAATTTTAAAAGCAAAAAAAACTGGACTGTACCTCTCATCTGGAAAAATATTCCTACTGTATTATAAGCATAAAATTGTGATGCTATAAATGCGGTATATAATAACCAAAGTTAACTAAAAGTCATCACTTGTTCAGATTATTTTTTTCTAAGAAATAGATTGTATTAACCTATATCTGCTATTTGAAAGTGAATAGAAGTTAGTTCATTTACATGAAAAATTAAAATATGGAAATGGGGTATATGTTTAGCATAAGGAGGTCTTAGAAAAAAAAGATACTTAAATACCAATAATTGTGTATTATCCAAGATAGCCCCTGTTTATTGCACACTGAGGCTTACACTTTATATAGTTCAGCCTTATATACTGCATGCCATTTAAAAATAAGTGTTTATGTGATAGGCTCTCCTATAATCTTCATAATAGACTTTCCTCATAGTTTATTATTATAAGGAATGTGGGTGCTTTAAAAACTAAAACAAGTTACCCATCACATTCATAGATAGTAATTTATAACCCCAGAAAATCACTGGAGAACTAAGAAAGATTTAAGAGGATATACAGATTGAAGGAAGACAGTTAGTCTTGATGTAGAAAAATAGAAACAATATGTTTCCTGAAACAGTCTCAGTCTAAACAGAACAGAGCTGGTTATGATTATATGACAAAATAAGCCTTCTCTGAACAACATAATCAAGAATCTCTTTATTCATAGATATCTTGTTTTAATTCATATCTACTTTTCTCTCACATACTTTTTTTCAAATAAATTTCCAAATATAAAATTCAGATTTTAGCTGGTATAGACTTTCTGCATACGAGTTTGTAAAATTTGTACAATATAAGAAAGTATACCAATAGAGGGCAGAGAAGTATATGAAAAGTCATATTTTCTTCAAATTGGTAAATTATTTTATATTGTTAAGTAGTTATATTTTCCTTTGTTCTGAGGTTTGTTTTATTCAGCAAAACTTCACAAGCAGTGTGAATTTACAAATAAAATGTAAAGCAGTGTGTGATTTACAAATAAACACAGCTGTGGGAATGACTACATTCTTACTAGAAAGAAATGGAATTTACTGCTATTTTACCTGTGGATAAGCATACTTGACCCATTATCTTTGGGCTCAGTATTCTTTGTTTTGAGTACTATGCCAATATATTGAAAATGTCCAAGTTAAAAGCACACAGAAATACATGACTTTGACCACAAAAAATGAGTTTTAGAGATGAATGACTGAGTAGTATAGATTCATCATTTCTACTTGCAAATCAGCCACTCTCTATACTGTAAAGCAAAGATTCGTCAAGAATTATGATTTCTAAGCCTACCACTGTTGTCTAGAGCAGTCAGAAAACATAAGAGCTCTGAGAAGCTTCTTTTTCAATAAAAAACAATAATGAGTATCTAATGGTATCAGTTTCTCCACTGCAGCACAACCGGGTTGTGTTGAATTTCAGGGCCAAAAAAAAAATGTATATACATAAAATAATACTTTAAAGCTTTTAGAAGAAAATATACTTTAGATTTTAGGTTAAAGGAGTTCTTGAAAACAAAGATCATAAATTATAAGAAAAAGACAGATAAGAGTCCTATCTCAAAATTTAAACAGTACTCAAAACAGGTGAGCTACTGGAAGGAGGTGTAAACAATACATATAAAAAACAAAATGTTAATGCATATATTGTATCAATAAATAATCAATAAATAAAATTCAACAACCTAATATGTATGTGGGCAAAAGATAAGAACAGGCAATTCACAGAATAAGAAACCTTTACAACCAATAAATATATGAAAAATTATTCCATCTGTCTGGTAATCAGGAAAATGCAAAGTATAACAGTAATATGAGATACTTCATACTCTATCAAATTGGCAAAATGTCAGCCTGACAATACCATGTCCTAGCAAGAATTTAAGAAATATACACTGCTTATGGGAAGTGTGAATTGATACATACATATTTGACAGCATTGTGGCAATATGTTGTAAAATGAAAATGTGGACCACATATGACCCAGGAATTTTACTTCTAAATGTTTATTGTAGAAAAACCCATGTATCTGATGAAGAAGACATGTATAAAGCCAATTAGTGCAAAATAAGGGAGAACAGAATACGTAATTTCTAGGGTTCCCAACTCTAAAGCTTTGAATTTACATATTGAAATAGAGGCAACACCTCTACATTCAGAATATTTCATTTTATACTGAACTAACAATGACCCGATCTGTACTCTGGAGAAGACATGTCATTGAAATCCATATTAATAGATTCCCAGTGAATGAATTAGCTATTAAAAGAAACTGAAGTATCCCTGAACCATTTGAAAGAAATTTAATAGGCAGGTTGATTAAAATTTAATAGCTAACTTGTTGGCTATTAAAAGTACACAGTGTGATAAATCAAGATGTCAGCTCTTCAATTTATGACTTTAGAAAAAAATGATGAAAAAGATTTTGGCTTTCAATAAAGCATTTCTTTGACACTTTGTAATTTCATTAATTGTTTGAATAAAAACAGTAAAAAATATAAAATTATGGTTTCTATGGCTTTAAAACTTGTATAACTTTTAAGGATAGTATGCAGATTATTTTAGCTTTGTTTATTATTATAAACAACTTGGTCTTGATTAATATGGCTGTCTCTATTTTATAAAGTAGCCCTTTAAAATTGAACTAATCATTGCTTACACTGGCTTTCTGTAGATTGCATGTGTGCTGATATTGTTTTGTTACATAGAAAAGCAAAAAATAGGAAACAAAATATTTAAAATAGAAAATGCCTATTGAGTCAGTTCTCCACAGTTCTAGAAGTCTCTTTTATCTATTTACTTTTATTTGTTTGTTTATTTATGTTATGTGAATTAATATGTGAATATGAAAATAAAATAATTGAACATTACAGAAAAGCATATTATAAAAATGTAATGCACTCCTATAAGCCTCCTAATAAAATTTTGTTGAAACATATTTTTGGGAGAGGGTGCTAAAAAATGTTTGAAAATCGCTGATATAAATATGTTTAAGAAAAACTATCAGAGTCATGTGTGACCTTGAATAAATTATGAACATCTCTGGACCTGCGTTTCTTTACATATTGAGTGATGATAGTAGATTAGATAAGATTAAAATCTTATTCCATTGTAAATTCTGGATTATAACCTTTCTCCATTATGTTATACTGCAATTGATTAGGTGATACTTACATATATAAGATATATTTTGGGTATTCTGAATCATTTTTTCCAGTTTTCTTGTTTATATTATAGGTCACTCGCCAAAGAAAGAGACATGTCTTTTTTCCTGTATACCTCTTTTCTTAAATATTGAAAAGGAAGTAAAAGCCTCAGGACCCTTTCACCGGAAAGAAGTGCAGGCATGTGTGTGCACAACGGAGCACACAAACATACACCAAAAGCATTTTACATACAATTTTAAGGGTTTCACAACTTCATAGATACCATCTCCTGGTGAAAGATTCCTTGCCTTACACTGAAGTTAATATTCTAATTCTATAGAAAATACCATCATTAGTGAAATTATTTTTACTTGTTACAAAATGAAGTCTCTGCTTTCGGCCAAAATTAATGTGGCCCAAAACAAAACAAAACCCAAGCACAAAGCTGAAAACAAAAGCACAAAGTCATCACTCAGTAGTAACTCTGCTGTGTGTATAACTCTGACTTGTATGCTCAGTCGATATATATAATGAAAATGACTTCATAAAAGAAAAATATGTCAAACCAAAGGAGAGAGAACCATGAGGGAATTAAGTGGAGGATGAGGTACATTAAGAAAGAAAGAATCATCCAGGTGAAGCTATTTTATTGAAATAAAACAGAACATTTACCATGTTACATGTTTATACATAAAAATTTGAAAATGACGTATATTGGTATGTAACTATTAGAGAATGGTGTATTCATTTGGTTCATTAGATCACCGAGGTCTTAATTTATAAAACTTTGGCCATTCGATATGATAAAATAAGAATGTAACTACATTTTTTAAAAAATGAAGTGTGAGGGGCGAGCAGAGTGATAGTTCAAGTTATTTTAAGAGCTTTTCAGTATACTTTTGTTAGCCTGCTGTCAAGAAGAAACGTTGTTTGAATTATGTTTCTGAATGATATAATATAGATTCAAGTGAGATCCAACTGTCACCTTGTTTCAGATCTGTTCTTTACTTCACAATTTCAAAGCAGGCAGATCTGCCTTGGAGTTTCAGTCCTCAATTACATGTTCACATTGAACTGACCTAGGCAGTGCTGTCATTCAGGGCCTCCCAATGTCAAAACACCTATTTTATTTTCATAAGGAAAGAAATGTAGCAGTTTTGTGGTAAAAACTACACATTTGAAAAGTGTACTCATTATTCCATTCAGATTTCACTCATTTAAAAACTTTTATATCAAAAACATCAGTCTTCAGGTATAACGTTAAAAGAAAAAAAAAACTCTTCTTAAAATGATTATCTGTGATTTTAAACTTAGTCTTTTTTCAGTAACTTACTGTCTTACAAAAAAATCATCAGAAAAACTTCCCTAAGTTTTTCAGTGTGGAATATGAAAATTCTCTTTTGCTTTCTATCATGCTTTCACCAGAAATAAAGATTTTGTGCTTGGTCTTCTGTCGATAGCCTTGTTAATGATTCGCATATGTTGAAATTCAATGTTAATTCCTTTTCCATGGTTTTATGAAAGAGCTGACCCTTGTTTCTGATAGCAAATATGCAGGTATGACTAGACTGTAGCCAGGATTTAAGGACTCAGAGAATTAAAGAACAGCTATTTTTCACAGCCACCTTGAGCTGTTTTACCCTATTTTAGCTTTTTTGAGTCATGGCAGGTTGTACTGTTTTTTTCCCCTCTAATTAATATCTTCAGTTAGTATTCAGGTAGCATTTTCTATTTCCAAGTAATTATATGAATGTTTATCTTTGCTTTAAAAGTTTCAGTATTATGGCCACTGGTGTAGTATTAGAAGGAAATAAATCACATTAGAAATTAGACAAATGGCACTCTTCAAAAATTTACTCAAAATATAAAACTATTCATAATTGATAAAATTACTTTAGTTTTCATATTTTCAGGATGCCATGGATTTCACATAAATTTTTTCTTTAATTAAGGAAATATTTATTGTGCTCTAAGAACTAACCTAGACATGCGGTATAGAGCAGTGAAAAAACAAAAACCCTATGTATTCCCTGTTTTCCTGGGGTTTACATTCCAGTGAAATTAGCACATAAACATGCTTTTCACATACATGGGCTGTAACTACCTCCCAGCATCAACTGATTTGTGTCTTCAAACTGACTAACCAGTAAGCTTAACTTTTCAGCTGAAAAACAGTGACAGATGGTCTGTAAACACTGATCTTCTTGGAAGTCTTCAGCAATTTCACAGCTATTAGAAGGGAAGTTTACAAATCAGAAGTTAGTTGGAGGTAAGAGAAAGAGGCAGGATGGACAGAACCTTGGAAAATAGTATCAGAATTCAAAGTGACCCTATTAAATTGGAGAAGCAGCTAGAAGCAAACAGAATAGACTTAGGCAAAGACAAGTGAAATGCAGTGCAGCTACAGAGAAAAGACAAAAGTAACTGTGCACATAAAAGATGAAGGTAGACAGGTTCTGTGCAGGTTTTTAGGAAAAGATCTAGGCATTGGCAACAAGCAGGTTTTTTTAGCACAGATGGTGCTACCTTTAAAAAGTATAACTGAAATGCCTAAATGTGAGTGGGTACTGTAGGAAACACTTTCTAGGAAAATTGCTCTTGTTTGGCATGCCAACAGGAAAAATGGCCTCTTGAGGTCACAGCAAGCTGTGAGTGTCCATTAAAAATTATTAACTTCTTACACTAGGTGAATCAAATGAAGGATAATTGTTCAGTTATTCAGACATCTCCCTCATTCTTTCAAACTAGCAAACTCATAGAGCTTACCCATAACCTTACATTCTTTGCAAAACATTAATCACCAAACTTTACATCCTGCTCTGTAGTTCCTGTGACTGAGCCCTCACTTGTGTTATAACTCTCCACTTTCAGGACTAAATCAGTTTCAGTGACACTAATTATGTTAGTTTTAAATGGTATATGAAGTATAAAGATGAGCGATAGTTAAAAAGCAACTTAATTTAAATAGTGATTCTTTTTCTATCAGGAAAAAATGTCCTTAATACCAAGGATAAAAAGAAAACTGACTTTATTTTTGTTTTAAATTGTTTTAATGTGTTTGTGTGATTTTAGATTTAATGGCAGGTAGATCTCCAATCATGTCACTCATTAGGGCTGTAGATTAGTAACAGATTCTGTGTTGCACCCGGATTTGAGGAAGCACCCTACCAAAGCCATGTGGCGGGGACTGAATATTGTTCCATTTCACCAACATTGTGTCATAATACAGCTGTATACCAATCCATTTCTGCTATTGTTGCTTGCCTTTCTAGCTCAGCAGGAATTGATGGTAAATAAGTGAACTTTAAAATTCAGTCTTCCTGTATTAGTAGATTTCACTGATATAAGTACTTTAAATTTAAAGTACATTCAAAAATTAGAAAAACACTAAGAAAAACTGAAAGGGAACTTTATGCTAAGAAAGCTAGAACCAGATTATCTATACAAATTGTGATAGCTTTGTTAGAATTCCATCATGGAGCTCCATTTTTGTATGATTAAACTTTTTTTATTCTCACATTATTAGCTTTTTTGTAAACTGAACGCTAAACAGAAACCAAAATATTGAGTCACCTGCTTCTTGCTTATGCTTGATTTTTCCCACCTCAATTGTTTCCTTATTCTAACGTATAGATCATCTTTTTTTAAATTACATTCTTTTATCATTTATTTATTAGTTTTTGAATTCAGGTAAATTGACATATAACATTATACTAGTTTCAGGTGTATAACAATTAAATACTCGTATATATTATGAAATGGTCACCACAATGAGTCTAGTTCACATTCATCACCATAAATAATTACAGTTTTTTTTTCTTCTGATGAGAACTTTTAAGCAGATCATCTTCTTTTACATCAGCAGGTAAAAAAAAAAAAAAAAGGAATATTTTCTTTTATAAGCTATATGAAGCCAGAGAAAAAAGTGACGAGCCATCTTTCCAGCCTACTGTTTGTTTTCCAGTTAGTTTAAATTACATAATGTGTAGGAATAAAGGGAATGTGTAGAGATGTACATATAAGTCCCAGACATAAAGATCTTACCCTTATTTGATCTATAAGGAAGTGTAAAGAGTTTGAGCAATTTTATATTTTTAAAGTTTTTACCCTAGTTCATTTTAAGTTGCTTACACCTTTCATTTTTTATTTAAATGCTTATTTAGAGTAACTTTAGAAGACAGCTACTTGTGTTAGAAGACTAACTTTCCTTTTTATTTGAGAAAAGGCTGCAATAATAAATATTAGGTAGCAGATACAATTTACAGGTAGTTTGCTTTCTAAAAATGTTGGGCAGACCAAATCCTGTCTCAAACAATTAATCTTAAATTTGTGTAACATCAACAATATCCATGTTTAAGATTAACAGTATTCCATTTTTTATCTGAAAGGCACCGTAGCCAACTCTTTTTAGCTTTTCATACTAATATACCATGTATTTAAGTCATCAATGGGAAACAATAACCTGATATGCCCATTATATGATAAATTGAAGATCTGTCATCTCACTGTGTAAAGACATCTAAATGTATATGAAGTACAATTTCAGCAAATATTCATCGAGCACACGGAAAACTTCTGTGCTAGTTCTATGCTAGTTCTTTGCAGAATGTGTAGGATGCAAACATATGGCTTATTTCCTGATAAAACTGAAACTTTCTAGCTCTAGCAATCAGACAAGCTTTATTGTCCTTTAAATCAATAGTTCACTTTCCCAATTTTGAGGTTAAAATATTTATTTGACTGGTAATTTACTATAAAACAAAGAGCTATGATTAAGAAAAAATTAAAACTGCCATGGCCAAGATTTTCATTTTTTTAACATTTCTATGAGTGACTGAATGTTCTTGTCATATTCATTCAATATAGATTACTTTTTATTTTGTTGTAGATTCACTTGCAGTTGTATGAAATGATACAGAGATTATGTACCTTTTACCCAGTTTCCCTCAATAATATCTTGTAAAACTGTACTACAGTGTTACAGCCAGGATATTGACATTGAAACAGTCCTCCAATTTTGTTCAGATTTCTTCTATTTTACTTGTATTTAATTGTGTGTGTGTGTGTGTGTGTGTGTGTGTTTAGTTCACTGCAATTCTATCACAAGAGTAAGTTTGTGTATCCACCACCATAGCCAAGATGCAGAGTCATTCCATCACCTCAAGGATGCCTCATGCTGCCCTTTTATTACCATACGCACCTCCCTCCCGTTTGCATTTTTAAACCCTGGCAACCACTAATCTATTCTCCATTTCTATAATTTTGTCATTTCAAGAATATATGTATTTATAGAATCATTCAGTTTTTGAATTGTCTCTTTTACCCAGTATAACTCTCTAGAAATTCATCCAGGTCATTATGTGTATTGATAGTTGTTCCTTTTTATTCCTGAGTAATATTCCATGGTATGGATGTGCCACAGATTGTTTAACTGTTCACCAGTTGAAGGACATCTGGGCTCTTTCCCATTATGGGCTATTACAAATAAAGCTGCCATGACCATTCATCTGTAGGTTTTTGTGTGAACATAAATTTCCAGTTCTCTGGGATAAATGTTCAAGAGTACAATTGCTGGGTGGTATGGTAATTGCACGTTTAGTTTTATAAGAAGCTGCCAAACTGTTTTTCAGAGTAGCTGTACTATTTTACATTCCTACCAGCAAAGTACGAGTGATCCAGTTTCTCTTCATCCATGCCAGCATTTTTGTCACCACCATTTTTAAGTGTGTAATGACATCTCATTATGGTTTTAACCTGTATTTTCCTAATGACTAATAACAGTTATTTTCTCATTATGAGCTTGTTTGCCACCTGTATACCCTCTTCCATAAAATGTCTGTTTATACCTTTGGCCCATTTTCTAATTGGATTGTTTTTGGTTTTGTTTCTTGTTGATTGTTTTTTACTGTTGACCTTTGGGAGTTGTCCAAAGTCCCATATATCCCAGATACTATTCCTTTGTTGGATTGCAAATATTTGTAAATTTGTTTGCAAGTATTTTCTCCTGTTCTATATATTTCTATTCTCTAATATATATATTTAAATTAATATATACCTGTGTTTTCAACCTATCCTTATATAATTTGTGTTTTTCTTTCTTCATTTTTCTTTTCTTTATCACCTAATGTAAACATACATTCTGCCTATCATTTCCATACATGGCCTAATTATATTTAATAAAACTGTCATTCTCAATTTTTTGCTTTTTTGGTTAAATGACCCTTGAGGGTGGGAGGTTGTAAGCATACTGACAGTATGTTAGAGATTAAGTACATCTGTTCATAAAGAGATGAAAGAGTTTAACTTTGTTACTTTGCTATGCCAAAGTCCAAACAACCAGTTGGAAAATGGAAAATGGAATTATATGTATTGCTTGATACCATGAAGTTAATATTTTATTTAAAATATTTAAAAATAATATCCTTATGATTATTTTGTCAGATTTGTAAGTTCACCTAATTAGTATGCTTACTATGGTGTACTAATAAGTGTGATTGCATTTTAGTTTATTTCAATTTAAAGAATTCTTCTTCACAGAATTTTAAGTAATGTCAAAATCTTCTGTTGTGTCAACAGCTGCTCTCCAAATGAGTGTTTTATCATAAATGTTGCCTTTTATTATTTCATTGAAAACAACCCAATGGTTTCCGTGATTGAGGGAATGTTTTGTTTAATTTTAACTTTTCTTTCTGTGTTTTAAACTTTTCTTTCAGCTTTTGTTTTGTGTTATATGTTTTGTTTATACGGAAGACTATATTTTGTTTTGTTTTTGAATTTTTCATTTTTAGCAAGCATGGGAATATATTTTTGCTTACACTCTGGGAAAGAGAAGACCCTAAATGTGGCTTAATCAACATTGTAAATCATTTAATTTCTTTCCCATTGAGTTGGATACGTGCCTTGATGGAAACGTGTGCTTTAGTGGCATATATTTTTGAGTCTAACTAGCTGCCTGCCTGTAATCAGGACTATATCAACTGTTGTCATTCTAAATGTTTCCTTTCCTTTTTTTCAAACACATTTGCCTGATTGACCTTTTTTTTTTCTCTGTCTTTCTATGGGGCTGCTCCAGGAGCCATGGCTAATCATCTTATAAGCAATGCTCTGCTTCGTCCGCATGGTACTAACAATCCCTATAATACATTGCTTGGGGAACCGGCGGTCTGTAACAACCCTTCTGTCAGCATGTACAACGCACAAGGTGTGCTGGAGTTTATTTTAATTTTTTCAAGTGAGAGTCCCAGTTTATGTAGCTTTTGTGGCCACATTCTATTTTTCTTTCTTTCTTCCTGCCTTTTCTTTCTTTTGGAAGCAGATGCACAGACTCTTTTTGCCTTCCACCCCTCTTGGTGCTTTTATTTTCCATTTTCCTTAGGTTTTCCTTAGTAAGAAATGGATTCCTTCCTTCTGATAAACAAATGCTTGATTCATCAATATGTTTTTGTTTCTCTGTAATGTTGTAAAGTGTATTGTGGTTTGTCAGTACTTTTCTTGTTGTTGATTGATTTCTATATTAAATACCTATGTATTCATTTTAAGAAATGAGATATTTGCCTAAGGTAAGTAAGATAAAGGAAGACTTGGTTCAGCAATCTTAAGATCAAGAAAGTAATCTTACTCTGTTATACCATGAATCACACTCTAGGCACAAACATCACTACAGATGAAAGCACTTAGCTCAACTCCATGGAAAACACTGAAATAAGCTGTGGTGGAAAGAACAGTGAATTGAACAGTAGCAGATCAGGTTCTACCATAGCTTGATATTGCCTCTATGAACTGGCTCAGGAAGGTCATGAAATGCTTTTTCTACTGTGACTGCATGTTAAAAACAAAGGTTTTGAATATGGTTCCTCTGTATATCCTCCAACTTTAAATGATTTAAAAATTTAATTGTATCTCAAACACATAAGCATAAATCTCTTTAAAACCACTTACAATCTAAGCATTTTTACATGGCTTTTTACCTTTTCTAAGCTAAAAAATTTATTGGGGTACAAGAAATTTAAAATATTCATATCATAAATAAAGTGACCACAGGAAAAATTTATTCAAGTAAAAGTGTCATAAAAGAAAAATTTTAGTCAGTGATACACCTATTTAAAATTATATTTGAAAGAAAATTCACAATAACAAAGAGACTTTGGTGGTTCCTTCAAGTTGGATGAGACAGATTAGCAATATTTTAAATTTTTCCCAGGCAATCTTGAATAAAATTTCTATTATCCTCTTTGGGAATCTGTGTGTGTGTGTGTGTGTGTGTGTGTGTTTCTTCTCAGTCAGAGGTAAAAGATTAGTGGCACGAGTGCGAAAAACTTGGTGTGCATGCTTATTCCAGAAAAGCATGTTTGTTGCAACATGGTCATTGGGTGTCTAAAACCATCTGAGTTTCCCAGGTGACACCTTGTCAGATACGAAGGATAATTTTAAATTATTTCAAAAATACCAAAGCCAGTAAGTCAGAAGTGACTTCAGGAATAGTCAAGTTGTTTTTCAATAGGATTAAATAATTAAGCAAACTGTCAGTTTTATCCAGTTTCTTAAGGGCCTACACCTAAGAATCATAGACTTAGAATCAAAAGAAGAGATAGAACTCATTGAATCCTCTGTTCCACATTGTGGACGTTCTGTCAACCTGTGCTTAAGTATTTCCTCTAATGAGGCCCTTCCTACCTCGGGATTTTATATATTCAATTGTTGAAGTGCTCCATTCGTTATAAATATTTTTTCTTTCCACCAAGTCGAAATTTGCCTGTGGCTGTGATGCTTAGGTTTGCCTTCTAGAACAAAGATGAGCAGAGCATTTTTCTGCTGTCTGTGGCAATCCTTTAAATATTTGAAGGCAGTTAATCTGGCTTCTTTTAGTCCTCCATTTTCTAGTAAAGCAACCTCAGTGCTATCAGGAGGAGAAAGTTTCTTCATGGTTGTCCCCCTTTACATTGTCTACCATTTGTCAATGTCCCTATTTCATTGTAGCACTCAATGATGTGTATATTACATAATGCACTAAATGTGGTTTGTCAGAACAATTTTGCAAACCTTATAGAGTCTTGTTTGGGTTTTTCCCTTTATTTTCATTGGGCTAAATGACATAAGTGTGTCATTAGAGTATTTTAAATTGTTCTGACATATTAATAAGTTTTGAATGATGTTAAATGAAGATTTACACCATATTTTCATATTAAATCTATTCTACATTATTCACCTTATACAAAGAGTTGTTGGAAATTGTTTTAAAATAAGTAATAGTTTAGATCATATTTTGTTTAGCTTTTTTGATTATTCAGATATAATTTCTAATGTCTTAAATAATGAAAAACTAACAATCATTAATCTGTATGTTTTCCTTAATTCAGTATCTGCCTTCTTGTCTTATCTTACTCCTGGTATCCTAAATTAGGAGATTTTTCTAAGGATGGAACACTATTATAAACACTATCCAAGAGAAATTCTCACGAAAAAATTTAAAATAATACCATATAAATCCAAAGTTTTATTCCTATCGAGCCTATTACTGAATATTGCTATTAAGATTATAAAAAAATACACAAAGGATTCTTCAGAATGGATTTGATGTTTATGCCAGTAAATTAAATTCTACTGACTTTTTTTAAAAACAGTAGTAAATAATTTTATTATTGGTTTTCAGAGTCAGAAATGGAATTGTTCAACTACTTTATGTTTTAATATTTTTGAGATGTTAAACTATGGTAGTGCTTAAAATAATTTTTTTACCACTGAACAAAAAACTTGGTGATTGTCATATTGCTACTAATCTTATGCTTTCAGATGAATGCACTTATATTCTTACTGGCAAGGTGAAATCTTACATGAAATATAGGTGGCTCGGTATGTACTGGAGTGGATTATGTTGAATTACCACTTGGTTCTGTTCTGTTGGTCCTTTAATTCTGTTGTACCAATGCCATTCAAGCAAAGAAGCATTCAGATTTAAAGTATCCATTTTTGTTTGTGATGCCTTTATTTAAAATATGTAAAGATATGTTACAGTATTACTAATGCATATAGAGTTAGGAATAAAGATAAATAATATAATTTTGTTATATCTGTGGAAATATTTAAAACTTCATGCATAGTATTTCTGGACCATTATCTTCTTGTCAGTATTGGAGAATTTAGTTTTTGTTAGATAAATCTCATTATAGATTAACCTGTCAACAAAATGTAATATAGAGAAGTCATGCTTTTACAAGTTAATTTACATTTTAAAGTAACTGAATTCAATTCTAAAACTTTAAAGAAAAACATATCTCTAGGATGGGATATAGTGAAGAATACATTATAGTTGTCAAGAATACAAGGTTATAGTATAAAGTATATAAATAAATATTCTGTTATAGCTTTCAAAGCCTAAGGCAGATGTGAGGAGAAGGAGGTAGATAGTAGTGCACGGAGGCAATCTAGAAGATTCCCATTATGATCCCAGTTCTGCCACTGTTAGCAGAAGTGGCGTTAGATAAGGCTCAGTCTCTTTTGGTTGAAGCTTCCTCATCTTAAAAAGCAGGAACTGAACTTCAGTTATCTCTTATGTGCTTTCCAGTTCTAAAATGTTATCATTTACGGAAGGAGCCATAATGAGCCTACTAGCAATTTCCATCTGTTGCTATACTAGTTTGGCTTTTTATTTCCAATTCTCTTTCTAAATGTGTTTTGAAACTTTAGAAGAAATTTTCTCTGCATTTTGAAATATTGTTGGTCTTTTGCTGAGAAGCAAGTCGACTTTTAAAGTACAAAAACAGTATCTCTAAAGCAACGGCTAAATTATAACAAGTTGGAATCTCTTGAAATGATACAGCCCAATGACATCGCTGGTTTTTATTTTGTGATGATTTAACCTTCTTATAAACAGAATCAGCAAGAGCAGGTTTTTTGACAGGATTAAAATATGAGGGTTTTCTTTTTTTAAATAATTTTGCTACTATTGTTTTTAAAGGATTAACTTTTAAAATGTTAGATTGCATATGATTGTGCAACAGTCCAGAAGAAAACCTGATATTGATTGGTGGTATTTTTTCCCCCCTCACATTTTCTTGATACAGAATAATGGTTGCATTTAGCCTTTTTCTTTCTCCATAGTTATACAACTTTTGAATATGAGCTCCAGAAATGACAGTATTGATCAGTATAATTTACAAATGATAAAAAGCACTTGTATAGGTACAGTGGGAGAAAAATAACCTTTGTACATGAAAAAAAAAGATACATAAGAGAAAACACAATTATGAAAAGTTCAAACTGTGGTATTTTTCTCTGTATATAAACAAAAGAATTTATTTATAGTCTTGCTGAAAAATTTTAAAGTTAAATGACATTCCTTAGAAGCAAGTATGTCCTAACCTATACACACACACATATACATAATACTGAATTTTAGTTGTGGAAATAGTCATAGCTTGCCCTCAAGATTTTACTCTCTTTGGTTGGTGTGATAATTTTAACTTTAAAATAAGTGTGTATTTGTTTGAAATTTACAAACTGCAGAAACGCTTATTAAAGACTCATTAGCATGTATTATGGGGGTTTCTTATTTTCTGACTAACATTTCAGTATTTTTAATTATGATAAACCATGTAACACAGACTCATGAATTTTGGGGCAGTGGAACTATTTCCTTTGACTCTTTTTTCTGCATATCATCAATTTGCTTTTTACTCATGTTTCTTCTACTGTCGCTGTAAGCTTACTTGTTGTTTTTTCTTTCCTTTTCTTCATGCTGTCGTTTAGAGCCCTACAGAGAGACAAGTATGGGAGTAAAGCTAAACATTGCATATCAAATGTAATTTTTTTTAGTTCACTTTTATTGCATCACATATAGATGATGTAGTTATTAAAAACAGTTCATCTCACAATTTAAAAACTAAAGAACCTATGAATCAACTTATATAAATATATGTTAATAGAGATTAGACGCTTTTGTTGTCTGATTCTTTTATTGTGTCACATAACATAGTTGTTAAGTCTCATGTAATGTTTGTGTGAGTTAAATTGTTTTTAAATTAAGCATTTATTTTTGCTAAGTAATTCATAAACTTTTAATTTTCATTACTACATTCCATCATACAAATACATGCAACATACCCAGTTTATTTAACTATGGCTGTTTTCAAGCCATACCCAATGCATTGGCAACAGAAGTAATAAACACATGTTTCAATGCATCAGTTGCTCAACCATAACCATCAAGCCTACCATAGCAGCCTCTGCAGCAGCAATCACCCATCACATATGGCCCTTTAAAAAGCATTTACTTTTATTTTTTCTTAACATTGTGGATTTGTCTACAAGATATCTTATAACATGAAAATAAATCGCTTCACCCTATGTCTGTGATGGCTGCTTTTTTAATGTATTTAATGCATTGCTATTTTTGAAAACTGTGTTACTTGAATACAGAGTATGCATCAGAAGTCCATATAAAAATTGTTACATTTGGGATACTTTATTTAAACAAGTAATGAACTAGTTGTTTTGGTAAACATAACTGCATCACAGATATAGAATGAATGCTATATTTTCACAAGTTAGTGATGTTTTGACAAGTTTAATAGAATTCTTCGATTAATTGTTCTATAAAGAAATACCCTTTATTATTTAGCAGTATTTGTTAAATGTTTGTGTTTTATTTTCTTTTGTGTTTGCATTTGGAGAGATTTATGGAACTATTATAGATCCTTGGATTTCTGTTCGTTCAAGAAAATGCAAAAACCTTGAAGAAGCATGTGGTCAAATTTATTTCACTGCAGCTGTTTCTTCCCAGAATAAGACATTTAATCTCTTTTAAACCCAAAGTTTAATATGCACACAAAGTCATCACTCGTTATGAAATGGAACCTTTAATACTGACACTGTGTTTTTAGGAATCAGATCCCCCATGTCTTTACACAGTCTTTTGTAGAATTATCTAATGACCCTAAACAATTACTAATGGATTAATATATAATAGTAACGAAAGTACTTATAGCAGAAAAAAAAATTGGAAAGTAAATCCAAATATTTTTTTTTGAAAGTTCCTATGTGCAAATTACTTTGAAGTGCCATTTATTTGACTAGGCATTATTTCATGACTATATCATTCTGACGGATTTAACATAATCCTTTTGTGGTTTTGTGTGTAGGGATTATTTTCAATCTTATAAATTACGTATCAGATCATTAGAGCCTGCTCAAATCTTTTACTTTGACCAGTATATTCAAAGTACCACACATGAATTATGTTAATTTTATACCTATTTCAATTTTAAGACAGCACATAAAATTAAAGGTAATGAATTATTGGATTGGCTTTGGTGTGTATAAATTGAAAGCTATGAATGACTACAGCAAAATTTTGCGTTTTTTTCCCTAAGTTATAACCAAATATGTTTCAAATACTGTCAAACAATGTTTGTGTGGAAATTGCAAATTTATAGGGTTTTTTTAAATTCTTTTAAAGATTTACTTTAAATACTTCTTTTCTGTTTATAAGATTTCTATCAATTGTCCAAGTATCATATATATATATAGATATGTACATACAGATTTAATATTTTTTTATTTCCAAACATTTTATACTTAATTAAAATTGCTAGCAATTTATACATACTTCATAGTCGGGTGTTTTCACTTTTGTGTTTGTGTGTGTGTTCTATGGCCAATTGGATATAAATGTCATAATGTTTTGTAATCTTTTTCAGAGGGGCTTCTGAACAATGCCAGGGATACAAGTGTCATGGATACTCTACCACTGAATGGTAACCATGGCAATAGTTACAGCATTGCCAGTGGCGAATACTTGAGCAACTGTGTGCAAATCATAGACCGTGGCTATAACCATAACGAGACCGCCCTAGAGAAAAAGATTCTGAAGGAACTCACTTCCAACTATATCCCGTCTTACCTGAATAACCATGAGCGCTCCAGCGAACAGAACAGGAATCTGATGAACAAGCTGGTGAATAACCTGGGCAGTGGGAGTGAAGATGATGCCATTGTCCTGGATGATGCCACCTCCTTTAACCATGAGGAGAGTCTGGGCCTAGAACTTATTCATGAGGAATCTGATGCTCCTTTGCTGCCCCCAAGAGTTTACTCCACAGAGAACCACCAGCCACATCATTACACCAGAAGGCGGATCCCCCAAGACCACAGTGAGAGCTTTTTCCCTTTGCTAACCAACGAGCACACAGAAGATCTCCAGTCACCCCATAGGGACTCTCTCTACACCAGCATGCCGGCACTGGCTGGTGTGCCCGCCACAGAGAGCGTTACCACCAGCACCCAGACCGAACCCCCACTGGCCAAATGTGGTGATGCCGAAGATGTTTACTACAAAAGCATGCCAAACCTAGGCTCCAGAAACCACATCCATCAGCTGCATACCTACTACCAGCTAGGCCGCGGTAGCAGTGATGGATTTATAGTTCCTCCAAGCAAAGATGGGACCCCTCCAGAGGGGAGTTCAAAAGGACCTGCTCATTTGGTCACTAGCCTATAGAAGATGACAGAAATTTAAGCCAACAAAACTGCTAACACCTGGTTGACTGTTCTGAGTTGATATAAGCAGTGGTAATAATGTGTGTACTCCTAAATATGCTGTTCTTAAACGACAAACACAAACTCTCAGACTTCTTTTTTCTTTTTTTTTTTTTTAAACTGGGATTTTTTTAGGTCAGCCCAGGGGAGAAAGATCATTGCTGAAATTCCCCTGTGCCAGCTTCTTTCCTGTCCTTCCCCCCCTTAGATGGAGACTTCATTATGTTAATGAACGAGATTTGAAGAAGATGGCGCTCATTGTGGCCTTGTTGAATTATGTTGTGTTTGTTCTAACATCTCTGATGCTCTGTTACTATAATTACAAGGACCTGATTTTTTAAAAGGCCAGAACACTTGTTTGAAAATTAGTAACAATGCTGCATCTAGATTGGAGTGCTGCACAAACATAAAATCAAAGCAAACTATCACATAGTGGTTTTTAGTCGCTCACAACCTGAATTCACCACAGCAGGAATAGCTGAGGTGTACAAAATAAAACAACAAAATCGATAATGAAATGGAGGGGAATTCTAGAATTATATGCTAAATGCATATTTTATGATTTGCTGTATTAACTGATGATAAAACTAATGGCAGAAAAAAATTTGAACAATTCTATGTAATGTACAGATACTAGCATTGCACATGTAGTCTGCTTTCTGTTCCTCCAGAATTTGAGTCCTGTTAATGTAGTGGAAAAAAAAGAAATTTTCTTTTTCTTTCGTGCTGGTCTTGCAAGTTTGTCTACCAGTAAGAGAGCAAAGTTTCCTTCCTTTCTTCTTTTTTTCTTCATTTTCTTTTCTTTCTTTCTTTCGTTCTTTTTTTTTTTTTTTGCCTTTTTTTTCTTTAAAACTTCACATGGCAAAAAATAAATAAATAAATAAAATAAATAAATGAAGCTATCACTTTATAAGAATCATTTTCTAGTAATGCAAACAAATTATTTTTTACAAAAAAAATAAAATAAATAAAATTAGACTTCCTTCCCTCACTATATATCTTTATTCAGTCAGAATATTTCCAAGAACATTTTTGCAATTAGAGCAGGAAGAACTTTTCTGTTTACGGTGCACATCTGTTATAATGCAAAACATATTTGGCAAGCAGTTCATCACTAAGAGAGTAGCTATGATTCTAGAAGTAAAGAGGTGTCAATAGAACTAGTGGGGCTTCTGCATGTGAGAAATGGTATCCCATGGGTGTGAAAGTGCTGAATGCTCAGTCTGTTCCCCAAGTGGGCACCTGCACTACCAATTTTTAAAAGAAATTCACTCCCTCGTAGAAAGAATTGAAAGGTCAATTATTTTGAAGTGATTTTTTTAAAAACTTCTGTTTATTAACAGGAAAATTTATTTATTTGACAGGATTTTAAGTAATGTAGGAATACAAGAGGTAAATTAGCAGCACATATAATTTTTTTTAAATTTATGATCCATTTTGTATGGTCTCAAAGTTGGATGACCTCATTACTAATATTTGTTGTAAAAGTGAAACTTGTTTGCCAACCAATAAACAACTGATTGAGATTTAGAAGATATTGTATTGATGTATGTACTATATGATTAATTATTCTTTTCATTTTTCTCGTCTTTCCTTCTGTTCTCAATATATAAACTTTGTTAATCCTCTGTGGCCCAAATGAGCCATGCAAAAGAAATCAACCTGCTTAAACTAAGCACAAAATTATACAGTTTTTGCAAAGTAATCCAGAAAAATGGGATGGGCATGTTTATGTTGGCTGAAATAAGATGCATAACGTACTTTCGAGCAGGTTAATATCTAGGTTACCATGTGCTTATTTATAAGCCAACTGCAGTCACACGGCTTATTATAAATAAGTCAGCTTCAGTCAGAGATTTCAGTATTGAACTGGGGAAGGGGGGATCATATTTTTTCCTCCTTTGTGTGCTTCATTTTGATGTTGGATATTAAATTCACTCAATTGGCTAAAAATGCAAGAATAATGGCAAGGAGAATATCCATTTTATAAAGATGGTACTATAAGACAGTTTTTTGCTAATTCTTTGTTTTTCTATATATGGATAAAATGGGAGGGAAAAAGTCCTTTTAAAGAAACTTTCTAGATCTCCAATTACTGAAGAATCTTTACCAGCAGTGTCCAAGCATGGAGATCCTCCTAGGGCAAAGTTAGAATGTATTTGCCAAATTGTAATTTCTGTTATATTATGTGATATCTTGGCAATTTCTTTTTCTTTATTTTTTTCAAAAAAAATTTAAGCACCAGCCACTTATAAATGAATTTCTTAAGATTAGAAGGAGTAGTTTAGAGAATAGCCAGTAATCTATACATACAGTTTTAAAATATATAACAAAAGAAAAAATTCTGTGCTGGGCCAGAGTACATCATAACCTTAAATTAATATCACCTCAAAATATCTTACGCACCATTCCTTTTTAGTCATTTGACATAAGTATTTTTTAAGTCTACAGATTTTCTCTAAGTTGCAGGAGAACCACAAGCTTTAATAGTAATTAGGTTTTCTCATACCACATATGGCAATATTAGCACCTGAAAGGTGGTTAGCCTATCTGTTACATAGAATACATTTGGTAATGAAAGAATCCTTTTTAGGCATGTTTAAGGTAACTTCAGAAACACAAATGTAGTCTGTGGATTTATGAGTATTTATGCTAGTTTTGCCAATCCAACAGTAATCTATGTGAAAGCAGCGCCATCAATAAGAAGCTAGTTTCACAGAATAATGGGGAAACTACCTCAATTCAGCTTGCTGATGCTGCCGATTCTGATTTTCTGCTATTGCTACCTCCCTGCCCATTATCTTTTGTGTTTCATTATATGGAAATTTGAAGCCAGTAGCTTCCCAGCTCTACATAGTCCAAATTGAAGAAAATCACTTGAATACGTAAACTGGTATGGAAAGCCATTCAGTCCTGTTAGTTCCTACCAAGTTCTTACATCAAGATGAAAGGGTGAGATTTTTGAACTCGCATACATCGTAATTGGTGTGCTTTCAGCAAGACTTAAGATCCCAAAGACTTTCACATGAAGATATTATTCCCCCAAATTCAATGTGACTATAATGAAAACAAAACTGGATGAAAGTTAATTATGTATACATTTCAATAGAAATTTGTGTATGTCTAACATGTACTCATTTAGTCCTCTTTACACTAGCAAGGGTTGAATTCCTGAACTTGAATCTTTTTTTTACATGCATTTTCATGTGTAGCAACTGATAAATTAATAACTTTAAAATTTTCTCATTTTTTTGCCATTTTGGCTGTCTCTATATTTGCAATACCCTGTGACATTCATGACCTTATTTGCATATTTCTGATGTGTTTATCTGATTTTCCATTAAGAAGTAAATTTTCATCAAATATACTATACATACATAGCTCATTATTTGGATAGCTGGAAGTAAAATTTATGCCAATGAAACAAATTATTATTTCCAAGTAAAATAATATTTTCATAACATTTTACACTTTTTTTTTCCCTCTTTGAGGTCTATTTCACCTGATACTTTATTAGGACACTAGCTAACAAACCTCATGTTATTTGATTCAGAAGCTGTTGGATTGTTGCACAGCTCACATTCCTAACTGATAATATTTATGGAGAAATATAAATTTTGTGAAGGAGAATAGGCTGGAATTCCAATTCAATTTTTGAACATCCCTCTTTGTTTTTACTCTACTACAATTAAAAATACTATACTTAAATAATAATTGCTATGCTAAAATAATCATAATGACAAAAAAGAACTGACATGAGGACAATCTTCTTGAGATAAAAATAGTGGGGAAAATGTAGTAATCAAATTCAGGTAATGGAAACCCCTTAACTTCCTGTAATACAAATTCACAATGACTTAAAATGTAGTTTATTATGTGTATTTTTAAATTCCCCATTAATCTAAAAATGTTGACATATTGATGAAAGGTCTTTAAAATTTCATCTTGTAATTTTTTAATATTAACTTGGTGTGACATGTTTTCATAATAATGGAGATAAGCATGTAAGTGAATTAGTAATTTTATAAAGAACCCATAGACATAAATTTAGGCAATATCTTCAGCTTTTCCCCTCATGCTTGTTCAGATCCATTGACTAATTTGCTTATTTTTTGAAAATGGCATTAAAAACTTCAAAGACTGACGTTTTGCTCAATTATAGAGACCAAAAGGGAGAGAAAAAATATTTCTTCTGGGTTGTCTAAGGATCAACTGCAAATTAATCAATCATCACCTCCTATTAGTGAAAGAATAATTCATTTTTAGAAGTTGTCCATCAGTAGTGTACCAAAGTGCTACTTCTTGGGGCATTCTTCAAAAAACACAAAACACTGCAGAATTACAATGCAGTCAATTAAAATTTGGAGAGAGAGAAATTTAGAGAGAGGAAAAAAAAAGAACCCAAACCTAATTTGATTTTGACCAATTCTGAAAATATTGACATGAATGTCCTTTCTTCTCTAACAAAAATATTTTAGATAAAATAACAATATGTATGATCTCCCCAGTATATTATAGTATCAAGGTATTAAGAATTAATTAGTTCACGTTTAGCAATTCATAACTCACCACGTAGATAATTCTTATGCATTTCTAAGTAATACTTTAAATATATCTCATGTTAGATTTCTGCACATCAGTAAATTAGGAACATGGAAGCACAAGAGTGAAGCAGCAGCTTTGCAAAATAGTTTATGGAAGAATTTTTGTGCAAATGAATTCTACATGAGACGCATCTTTGACCTTATAAAATAGATTTGGTGGATCCAAACTGTAAATTCAATTTTGTAATCAGCAAATAGGTCCTTATTAAAGCATCTGGAAAATATTGCTAAATATCTAAATTTTCATTTCTAGACTAGAAGAAGTTAAAGTGTTGGTAGCTGCTTCTTTCCTGCTTGGGCTGTAAGAGGAATCTTTCCTGTTTACTAATTAACCTGATTACTTCTTTGCTTTAAAAGGGAAATCAATCTTCAACTTTCACCTATACACATACTTACATACTCCATTCCTTTTATTTCCAGCCTGCAAAGGAAATAGCTTGTTTACATTATTGCAAACTTTGTGATTTTTGCAATGAAACAGGTAGTTATGGTTTTGCATATTCTCATTTGAAATAAAATTATTGCTAGTCCCTCTTTTAAAAGTTAAAAGTCAGCACTTCTTTAACATCTAGGATCTTTGTTATTATTCAAATGTCTTGATTTCAACTATGTTGTGATGTTTCTTTCTCTCTCTTAATATTACATCACGCAAATTTTTCTTAATTTGTGTCCCTTTAGAATATTTATTGCATTTAGGTAAATACAAACTATGATTTTTAAGAAGGCATGTGAAAGGAGAACTTTGATTTGCGTGAAGAAGTCTAGGAAGACTATACACGGAAAACACCTCTATTGAGATAACAAAGTCTTTTCAATCACAATAGGAACAGGAGAGCAGAACCAAGTTGGCAAATTCATGGTTAGGTAACTGGACCTAAATTAGAGATACAGAGAAAAATTATCCAGGATAAAAATAATAAAATTCCTTAGAGTGATAAAAATCTTAAACACTGTACCCAATGCTATTGATGTGTTGAAAAAAATAAAATTGAAGTTTACCATATTATAATTTTAACCTGCTGATTCCACAGAAAACACTAAAACACTTTTAACACTCTTTAGGCATTTCTTGTCTAAGTATTGTTGCCTCAATTCACGTTCACTCTCTAATCTGCTTACTCTGTTGTATGCCAACGCAGTTAATGCTACTAGTAGCTTTGTACCTTTTAAAGCTTTACTATGAATCTTTAATAAACATTAAATTAATATTAAATTGGAATTATGTATGTTGTGCAAAATAATTCATAACCAAGCAATAGTCATAGGATAATTCATTATATATATATATATTACTTTGAGACTGAACAAATAATTACACTGCTGAAAATATTACTCTCAAGTCCTTCTCTCTCTTCAATTATTGTAGTCAATTCATAAAATTCTGCAGACAGTTGTACACATGATATGTTATCAAAGTGCTCCATAATCCAAATGTGTCTAAAAGTATTCCAATGCTTCTTTCATTCTAGAATGCTAAAGGAAAGAGCTTGAAAGAAGAGAAAGTAAAGCTGTCTTCTAAGTATCTAATTTAGATAAATATTGTCATTCAGAATGAAAAATTTTGAAATGAGAACGTTCCACTTTGTGGTCTGAGGGAGAGGTTATTAAAGATTACACTTAGTCCAGTATTGGAGGATTTTAATTTTTTTTTTTTTTTTTTTTTTTGTGGTACGCGAGCCTCTCGCTGTTGTGGCCTCTCCCATTGCGGAGCACAGGCTCCGGACAAGCAGGCTCGGCGGCCATGGCTCACGGGCCCAGCCGCTCAGCGGCATGTGGGATCTTCCCGTACCGGGGCACGAACCCGTGTCCCCTGCATCGGCAGGCGGACTCTCAACGACTGCGCCACCAGGGAAGCCCCTAAATTTTAAAGAAGTTAAGTTTGTGTCAGTGGCCCAAGACTGCAGAATTTCACAGTACATTGGCAAGGAAATGTGTTTAAAATCCATACCCAAAGTGGCTTTTTAAAGGTTAAAAATTCCTGATTCTTCTTAATGTGAAACTGGCAAAATAGTCCTGGCTTCAAAATGAAACGTATTAGTTGACCTAAAAAAATGGCAAAATTTATGAATGCCATCAACTCTTTAATAGTAGGTAGAGGTCTTTGGGGATGGAACTCAGGATACACTGACTAGAACAGAGTGTCCTCTTATGCAGACCACTGCCTAGTCCTCTAGAACATTTTTAATGCCTTGAATTTCAACTTGTCACAATATCTTACGTTTTGAATGACATCATGAATCAAGAGATGAGGAAAAAAACATTTAAAGTTGGTTTTCATGCCACATTTGAAAATAAAGATTTCCTTTACCATCCTAAGTAATAAAAGATGATATGTCTTGAAACAGCTGTGGGCAATCAGAATGTTTTCATTTATAAACAAGTCTTATTTGTATATTCTAACACTGCTCTTTGCCTATGAACTACAAAGACAAGAATTGTAGAAAGGGTGAACTTGATTTCCCTTAATGGCTTCTGTGAATGTATTGGAAAATGGAAGGATAATTGAAAAAGTTTTTTCATACTGTTTTCCCACTTGCCAAGCATTAAATCTAATTCAAGATACATCTTTTTAAAAAATGATAGTTTACTTTAAAAACTAACAACTAATTAGGCTATTTCTCATTGATAAGAAAAATCATTTTTTAGGAGCAAGAATATAGCTATTGCAAGCTTTGGTCTCTTACATTCTCATATATTACACATGGCATTACTCTTACCATATACACCCACCAGATTTCAATCTATTGGATTTTTTTCCCTTGTACAACCTTTCCAACCTCTTTTTTCCCCCTTAAATCTTCTGTACAATCACATGTAAAGTCATGAGCTACAAACCTCAATAAAAAATATCAGTGAACAATAAGTGATGTAGTCACTGTTATTATATGGTAATACTCAAACATTGGTTTGGGGACAGTGTTTCAAACTGCAGGATAATAACTGAAACATGGACTCCTTGTATATTTTCTTACTCTCCCCGCACCCTTCAACCTCCTCTCATATATTGAAAATAAAATGTGAGGCTTTTTTCTTTATGTTTCCAGAGAACTGCTGCCACCCAAGGTGTCTGTAAGTCGATTTGTTCTTTCCAGGAAGATAGGAAGTTAAATTAAGAACTTACAGTTTGCCCTTAAAGTTTGCCAATGATGTGATATAATCAGATGTAGTCCTATATCTGCTGCCTGATCAATTTATTTCTCCTAATCTTAAACTGAGTAGTAGGAGAATCAGTCACCAATGAACCTTTGATCCAAAGGAGAGTTAGGAACTCTATCTTTTGAATAAAGAGCACAATAAATATTAGTATACACGTGGATCACAAAAGTAGACATTATTTAACCATCATTCTGTAGTGTCAAGGATTCTGATTATTTAGTTTACTAACTCTTAGCATCAGTGATATGAGTACAAATATCAGCTAGAGTAATCTAATTTAGATGCGTCTACTTTATAATATTGAGAACACATTTTCGTAAGGAATATTCCAAAGAGGAAACAGAAATCAGCAGCTTCTGAGTGGCTAGTATGTGCCTGACACTTTACATTGCCTCATTTGATCTTTTCAATAATATGGTGAAATAGATTTTTTTCATACTTGCTTTATGAAGGAAGTTGAAATTCAGATCTCAGAGTCATAAAGCTAGTAAGTTTTGAACCAAAATCTCTCAGTCTAAAGTCCATTTTATTCTTTTTAAACCATGTTACATTGCATCAACTAAATGAATAGTTGAAAAGAGATTAACCCATCCCTTCTCGTTTAAATAAACGGGTGAAACAGGCATTCAAGGAAACCTTAAAAAAACCTGCAGCCTGCTTTTAAAGAGCTTTTGAAGTTTATGCAAATTCCATTTTACCAGGCAGTTGGGAGAAATAAAAGAGAGAGAGAAAAAGAGAAGTGTCACCGATTCTATACTTTTGAACAAATTACTTTTCTAAGAATAAGGCTTCTCATCTCTAAAGTAAATTCAATACCTAATTTGTATGTGACACATAATGTACTTGGCACACATGAAATTCTCGAGAAAACTCTTAAACAGATTTTTGGTTAGTACTAAATAGACTCTGTGTGTGTGTCTTGTTTTTCAGCAGGTCTCATTTGATGAAAAAAAAAATGTTTTTGAGTTTAAATACGTTTGGCAGATGTCAGGCTAAAGTAAAATAGCTTTTTTATTACAAGATTTCAGAGAATGAGCTGCAAAGTAGAAGAGTATTTATCGTGCTGTTTCCTAAACTAATTTGGCCCTGAAATCCTCAAGGAACCTGAAGAGCAATAATTTAAAACTATTAACCCATGGAACTCAGTTTGTAAAACACTGCCCCAAATATTTTTGTTGCAGCTGAGTTTCCCCGAGTATTTTACATCAATGAGTTGCTGGAGGTGTGACTCCTCCAATATTAATTGGTTTTATAACTCATCATAAAATAATGTTACAAAAGTTTCTCCACTAAATGTATGGTCCCAATCTTCAGGTAGAGAAATAGCAATTAATAAGATGAATGATGGCTTAAGTATTCTGCCCTAATCATAGAATCCCTTGATTTTAGTATAGCTTCCTATCTTCCAATATGAAATATCCACTTGGCTAAAGCAGCTGGAGACAAAGAGTTTTTACTCAACAATTGTGTTTCTCAAAATAAAAATCAACTGGATTATTAAATATATATTTCATTTTTTAATTCATAGAAAAAAAACTCTTGTTCAGAATATCTGGATTTCTATCACCATTTTCAGGGTCCATGAATATTATCATATAGAAATAAGTCAGTTATTAATTTTAAATCATGCAGAATTCACAGATAAATATCAGAATTATTTACATGGAACAAAAGCCTCTTCAAGTTTTTCCTGGAAATTTGACTGTTATCAGACCATATATCTACCTGGTATTTAGCACAGTGTCACAGCTATTCAAAAATCTACTCATTGTAAAAGTGAATTGACTGTAATTCCACAGAATAAAGCTGTAAATTGATGAAGGATATATATTTTTTATTATTTAAAATGCATGATAGTAAATCGAGTTTCTTCAGGATAACTCCCAGCTTATATTTAGCTGTTGGCCACCCAATTCACATTCTTCTTTTTAAGTTTTAGTAAACAACTAATATTGATTCCTAAAAGTTTCTCTAAATAGCATGGAGGATCCCATGGAAGGTAAGAGAAAAATTAGTAACCATTCATTAGATAGAAATTACCACTTCTCTTGGGTTCTCACAACCACTAGTCTTCTCCTTCAATGGTTAGTAATAATATATAGAATTAATACATCTAATTTACCAAGACACTTATCGCATAACTTTCATGGATAAAGTGATAGGGTGTCAAATAGTTTTTACTCTGGTGACCGCTAATCCAATGGTAATGCCTGTTTGGAGCACATCTTCAGAAGGCTGCATCTAAGATTAGTAAGAAAGAATTCCATGATGGATTATTTATGTCTGCTATGGTCATTGAAAAGAACCGCAGGGGTAATAATCAACTCACATGCAATTTACATATAAATTATATATATATTTATCTCTTGTATACAAATTGTTAATACAAATATCTGGCACATATTTTATTTTGTATTTATTTATTTAAGTTTATTTATTTTGGCTGTGTTGGGTCTTTGTTGCTGCACGAGGGCTTTCTCCAGTTGCAGCAAGCAGGGGCTATTCTTTGTTGCGTTGCGCAGGCTTCTCATTGCAGTGGCTTCTCTTGTTGCCAAGCACGGGCTCTAGGCACGTGGGTCTCAGTAGTTGTGGCACGTGGGCTCAGTAGTTGTGGCGCACGGGCTTAGTTGCTCCGCGGCATGTGGGATCTTCACCGACCAGGGCTCGAACCCGTGTCCCCTGCATTGGCAGGTGGATTCTTAACCACTGAGCCACCAGGGAAGAACCTCTGACATATATTTTTGAAGAATCCAGTGCCCTAACTCCTTTTGGATGATAGCTACTTCAATTATGCAATGATAGAAAATATTGATATTTTACAAGGGGAGCAGAAAAATTATTTCTATCATTCATTCCACTTCTTTCTCATGTTTGCTTTATATAAATTATTGGGCTATGTTTAGAAAGCTTTCTTTCCCATTATTTTCACAGAGCTATACCTAAGCCCTCCCCTCCTCTATGCAGTCATCACCTCCATCTGACCACATCCCTGACCAGTCTCCCTCAGATTCAGGCTAAATTCCATCTACTGTCATAGAATATGAGATCTCTTTTCTCTTTAATCTTTTCCTACCTATCAATCTCATTCTCAGTCTCCCTCTTATGTTTAATCTTAGTTTTACTCATTTTCCCCTTTTATGTCTGTGTTTCACAAGTCATTTCTATCTTATCTGATGTTTCTTTAACTCCAAAAATCAGCAGCATCTTCTCTCACTCAGTCTAGAGATTTACTCATCAGATAGTCCTTTTCTTCGTTTCTTCTTTCTCTCAAAATTCCCAGACCCACCTTTGTCTTAGCCCTCAACCACATTTTTTTTTCTAGGTCATTTTCATCCATCTCTCTGAACTTCTCCATTCATCACTCTAAGTCGTTTGTTCTTCCTATGTACAGTGTAAATTGACAGAATAGCAGATCTGAAAAAAACCCTTGAAATCATTTAGTTCAATCCCTTTACTTCACAGATAAGTAAACTGAGGACTACAGAGGACATGTGACTGTTCAGTGTCATAGCTCATTCATGCTGGAGCTAATTCTTGAAGCAGGGCTTCCTGATCAGCATATTTTCTACTATGTTATTTTTAAAATATTTTCCTGGCTAAGCCTTTCTACTGCAACATGTCTGCCTCACCTGTGATCTAGTTTCTCCTCTCTTACTAGATGAGTATTTCAGGATCCTTTGATTTTAAACAACAGAATCATGATTCAAACTTGCTTAAGCTAAACAAATGAAAAACATCAAATTTTATTTTTACATTTTTACTGGAGTGTAATTGTTTTACAGTGTTGTGTTAGTTTCTGCTGTATAAAAAAGTGAATCAGATATATGTATACATATATCCCCATATCCCCTCCCTCTTGTGCCTCCCTCCCACCCTCTCTACCCCACCTCTCTAGGTGGTCACAAAGCACTGAGCTGATCTCCCTGTGCTATGCAGCTGCTTCCCACTAGCTATCTATTTTATATTTGGTAGTGTGTATTTGTCATTTCTACTCTCTCACTTCATCCCAGTTTCCCCCTCCACCTCCCCCAAACCCATATCCTCAAGTCCATTCTCTGTGTCTACATCTTTATTCCTGTCCTGCCCCTAGGTTCATCAGAATAATATATATATATATTTTTAGATTCCATATATATGTGTTAGCATATGGTATTTGTTTTTCTCTTTCTGACTTACTTTACTCTGTATGACAGACTCTAGGTCCATTCACCTCACTACAAATAACTCAATTTTGTTTCTTTTTATGGCTGAGTAATATTCCATTGTATATATGTGCCACATCTTTATCCATTCATCTGTCGATGGACATTTAGGTTGCTTCCATGTCCTGGCGATTGTAAATAGTGCTTCAATGAACATTGTGGTACATGTATTTTTTTTGAATTATGGTTTTCTCGGGGTATATGCCCAGTAGTGGGATTGCTGGGTCACATGGTAGCTCTATTTTTAGTTTTTTAAGGAACTCCATACTGTTCTCCATAGTGGCTGTATCAATTTACATTCCCACCAACAGTGTAAGAGGGTTCCCTTTTCTCCACACCCTCTCCAGCATTTACTGTTTGTAGATTTTTTGATGATGGTCATTCTGACTGGTGTGAGGTGATACCTCATTGTGGTTTTGATTTGCATTTCTCTAACAATTAGTGATGTTGAGCATCCTTTCATGTATTTGTTGGCAATCTGTATATCTTCTTTGGAGGAATGTCTGTTTAGGTCTTCCTCCCATTTTGGGATTGGGCTGTTTGATTTTTTTTGATATTGAGCTGCATGAGCTGCTTGTATATTTTGCAGATTAATCTCTGTGAGTTGTTTCATTAGCAAGTATTTTCTCCCATTCTGAGGTTTGTCTTTTCGTCTTGTTTATGGTTTCCTTTGCTGTGCAAAAGCTTTTAAGTTTCATTAGGTCAAATATTTTAATGAGATTTATTGACTCACCTAATCATGGAGAAAATGTGTGAGGCCAAGGTTAATTAGGAACCAGGACAATGAACACAGTAAAGACTTTCTCTGTGTCTTATTTTTCCTGTTTTTCCCTGCGTGCTAGCTTGATATTTTTTCCTACTGAGAAGGAGTATCTGATGGTTGAGTTTCCAGACTTTGAATCTAGACTCTGAGTTAAAAGCCTGCTTCTCTATTTTCTAGTCTTGGGATTATGAGCAAGTTCCTCTCTATAGCTCAGTCTCCTCCTCTATTAAAAAAAAAAAAAAAAGGTAATAAAATCTACTGAATAGAGTTATTGAGATAATAGAGATAAAATCATGAGTTAATAAAGTGTTTAGAACAGTGCCTTACACATAATACATGCTTAAGAATTGTTCCCTCTTCTTACTGTTGCAACAAGACAGTCTCTTTTTTATAGAGAGTCATGTTTGGCAGCAGTTTTGGACTTTGAATCAAATAGCTCCATGAAAATATGAAAGGGCATTTGGTTAGAAAAATCTCAAGGAAGCATTCAGATTCACCATGCTTGGTTCTTATACCTTACCCTGGACCAGTTTCGCCCAGAGGATTGAGTACACACTTGGAGTAGAATCAGTTCTTACAGTGTTATGTCTTACCGAGTCCATCGGTAAGACATGAACCTTGCAAAGTTCACTTTCTTATCTAAATCATGCTTCACGTCTGACTGACCTTAACTGTTTATCTTTACTCAGTTCCGTGTTCTATCTCACCAGTATACTGCTAATCAAATGCACCCAATAATTCAATCAACACTACAAAGTGACACATTTCCATCAGTTACAGTTCATTTCTCTCCTCTCTTTAATAAGCCTTAATTGTAAACATTAGAAAATCAGAAATGAATGTTTTGTTCTTCTCACTCTTCTCTCAGATCAAGGTCTTGAATTCCATTCTGTAAGTCTGAAATTTTCAAATAGAGAAATACTACTTTTTCTAAATACTATGTGTCCTTGAAAAGATAATTAAATTGGTTTTGATGAAAACTCTTTCTCAAAAAAAAGGTAGAAATGAAAATGCTATTAGGTTTAATCCAGGATTAGCAAGAGATATCCAGAAAAGCTGTTATTCTTACTAAGCCTGAAGGCTTAGAGCTGAGGATACACCCTACCACAATGGTACATCTAAATAAAAGAACAGTTATATTTACAAAGAATGCTGCCACCAGTCAGAAAGTCTTTCAGGTAAAATTGTCGGAACTTTTCCCAAGGTATGCCTTGCATGAAAAGCATTTTATTTGCACATGGGTTGCCGATCTTACTTTTCAACACACACGCAACTATTGGGAGGAAAAAACAAGTGAAAAATATATATACACAATTCTAGCAAACAAAAGTGAATACTATCAGTTTTCCCCCAATTTCACGAAAAATGTATATGTATACAGCATATTCTGGGGTTCTCCACATTCTCTGAGTTAAGGAGAAGATCCAGCCCTTAGTATAGTGCCATAGGATTTCCAAAGTCAGAAGTGAAAAACAATTACAGTCCTGCATCTTCTGCGCAGTGACCCATATGACTGTAGAGTTGTGTTTTATTTATTAGTATCTTCAGTTTTATTTTAAGTGGAAGTGGTTATTGAGATTTTTGTGAATAAACAAACTAGAAGTGCTACTAAATTTTGATTTTTCTTTTGAAGCATTTACTGAAATGTTAAAAGCTAGACAAAAATTAAAAAACTGAGTGGTCTCATTAAAAAAAAAGTTTGAAGTGTTACAAATCTGCAAAAACTTGGATTTATGTCAGAAGAAATTACTATTTCCAGTAGATTTAATTCAAAACAAGCTACAGGAGAGACCATAATAAGAAAATGATACAAATCTTTAATTCAAATAATTAAAGTCTAATAGTGACTTAATTACAGATAAGATTAAATTTTGTCAATTTTAAAAGTAAAATTCAATTGAATGTTAATGCTTTATTGAAGGTTTGCTAGATTTAAAAGGCTACATTTTGGAATTATGGCATTTTGATTATTAAAAAAGACCTCTTCCTTTATCTATATATGCTTTACATTAAAGCAGTTGCATGATCTCAGGACACTAAACTTTTTAAGATGATAGAATGTTCAACCATTTCTTGTCACCCTACATAAGTGCTAACAACATAAAAAATCAACATATACTTTCACTTTTCTCAGAGGAATATCAACTTCAAGAACAAACCAAAATACTGAGGATTAAATCACACTTGGGGCTTGTAGAGTCACATGCCCAAAGTGTTTGAAAATGCTTTCAAGAGAAGGGAGTGCTTAAAAGGATTATAACTCACAAGACTATTGTAACTAAGCACATTGTGCTACAAATAAATCCTGATGTGACTGTTACAGAAAATAGGTGCTGTAAAGACCATCCTTTAAAGGGAAAATACAAGCTGTCTATGCAAATAATAAAACCTTTCTCATTAAATGAGCTGAAGCTCTGATGTCTCCAGAGTTTTAGAATGCTATTCAGCAATTATGTCCCTACTGAGATTTAATTATCCCATTAGATATTTATTTACTACTACGTATTAAGTTACAGTACTCTATTAGAGTCAGTGAACTAATAAATACATAACTACTGCTAGATAGAAACAGCTTAGCCAAATAATTATTTCCAATTATTTCACTAATATTTAACAATATCCCCAGAACAATCCTCTTCCCAGAATAGGCATTTAATAAATAATTTTTGGAAATGAGAGGATGGAGGAGGGATGACCTGACTTGCATGTTATTTGGCTGCTATTATCTGATTTCCTTTGCAATAAACCTTATGGCGATCCCCTTAGAACTTTGAGTCTCAAACTACATTAAGCAGGCTTGGGGAAGGAAAGTAACACAGAGAAATGGAAGAATGTATAGGGTCACTTACAAGTAAGTAACTTTTTAAACACACCCTGCTAAGGTTATTTTCTCTGCCGAAAGCTACCATAGGTTGGCAAGAGAATGTTTACTGTGTTAGGAACCGAGACACAAAGGACTAGAGATAAAGCCTTTGAATAATTATTTCTGTGTTGTAGTTCTGCAAAAGAAGAAAGAGAAAAAAAAAATCTACTGATCTCAAAGTAAGCTTAGTGTTTCTCCAGTAAATGAATCTTTATACTACACCTCTTTTTCAAAGAGTTTGGAAAAGTTATTAAGCCTTCAAAATAATCTCTATCATGATGACATTTCTCCAGCAATGAAGCGTTAAGAAGTTATTCTAAGAGGATAATATTCCAGATTATGATGGGATATAAAAGAAGGAAATTAAAATAGAAAGAACATTAGAAATCCATTACTAAGTCCATGATCCGTTGATTTCTAAACCTAGTTCTTGATCAACAGGACCTCAATCATGCTCTATTTTTTTTTTTTTTTCGATACGCGGGCCTCTCACTGTTGTGGTCTCTCCCGTTGCGGAGCACAGGCTCCAGACGCGCAGGCTCAGCGGCCATGACTCAAGGGCCCAGCCGCTCCGCGGCATGTGGGATCCTCCCGGACTGGGGCACGAACCCGTGTCCCCTGCATCGGCAGGCGGACTCCCAACCACTGCGCCACCAGGGAAGCCCAATCAGGCACTATTTTGCAAGAAGATATTGGAAAGGAGTGACAGAATAGACTCACTCTTTGGTGAATAAGCAATTGCACGTTATTTACCCAGTCATCCTTGTCCCACTGAGAGAGGTGGGATAGCTATTTGTGGGGGGATAAACAAAGTCCGCCTTGAAGGTATTACTGGAACACAGCCATGCCAATTCATTTAGTTTCATCTATTGCTGCTGCTTTTGATTTACAAGGGTAGAGTTCAATAACTGCATAGAGACCTTATGGCTGGCAAGCCTAAAATGTTGAGTATCCGGCCCTTTTTAAAAAAAGATTGTCCTGTCCTGCCACTAGGTTCATCAGGACCATTTTTATTTTATTTTTTTTAGATTCCATATATATGCGTTAGCATGTGGTATTTGTTTTTCTCTTTCTGAGGGGTGGTATAAGGAGGTTGGGAGGGAGGCTCAAGAGGGAGGGGAGTTGGGGATATATGTATACGTATAGCTGATCCATTTTGTTATGCACCAGAAACATTGCAAAGCAATTATACTCCAAAAAAGATGTTAAAAAAAAAAAAAAAAAAGGTCTAAGAAGGTCTTTAAGAAGGACCACTTCTTGGACTTTGCAGTGTTGAAAAAAAAATAAAAAAAGGTTGTCAACCTTGGCATTACTAGTTAGAGGTACACACTCTGGAACCATAAATCAGGCTTCAAATCTTGGATTATTCCTGACTTAGGTGAGTTACACAACCTTTCACTGTCTCAGTTACCTCATCTGCAAAACATGAGTAATAATTTTACCTCCCTCATAGGGTTGTTATAAGAACTAAATAAGTTAATCTAGGAAAAGCACTTAGAACTTGTGATACACGTGTATGCCTGATACACATAAAGTGTACATAAGTACTAAACTGTTATTACTATTACTAATAAAACCCTGATATTATATACCATTGCAGTTTGCTTAGCTACAAATCAATATTGCCCATCCTTTTTTGTAGCTGGAAGTGATCAATGAGATATAGCTGAAAATTATTGATATTACTTCAAAGAAGACTCCTTAATGGGAGTTGCCTCAGCTGGGCAGTGTGTCCTTCATCCTTCTTCCTCTTCCTCCTTATCCTTGTTGGAATATAACTGTGATGGTTGGAACGCTAGCAGCCATCTTGGACCATTAAGCAACCTTGAAAAAGAAAGCTATATGCTAAAGATGGCAGAGCAAGAGATTGTAGGAGCATAAGTCCCTGGTGACTGTGCAGCTTCTGTATGACCCTGAATTGTCCATCTTCAGACATCTTTCACCTGAGCAAAAATAAATCACAAAATTATTTTAGTCATTGTTACTTAGACTTTACTAGCACATGTAGCTAAACATAATTCCTAACTGATAGAGCAGTGAATCAATTAAAATTATTATTTTCTTTTTTTGATGGGGGTGGGAAAGGTAATAATGCCCCTTTTTTTAAACATAAGGAAAGAGTGGCAGAGCTTTACCCTTCAACATTAAACTACAGCTTTGCATCAAGGTCTCACTTTAGACCGCTTAAAACAGGATGATTCCATTTAATTCTAATCTCTTCATGGATTATATATTATTGTGGAAAAATCTCAGCTATCATTTAGCTCCAGCACAGCATGATTTCTCATTACTAACCTACAGTTATCAGAGGAGTTTCCTCTCAAGGTTGCAATCATTATGAAAATGGCAATGAAATATTTAGTTGAAAGATAGTAAAGTATGCTTCAATTAAAACCTGATAGCAACACAAATCCTTCTTTTCTTTCTTGACTCATGTATAAAAGCTGTCTATATCAACCCTTAACTACTCAATTAAAAAAGAGCACTAGGTAAGGTATAGCAAGGGCCATAATGGCAAACACACCATGAGATGGCTATTTAACAAATGCTGCAGTATCTTATTGGGGAAGGGGGAATGATGGCCAGGTATGTGATTTAACTTTCCTCTTGATAAGCCCATGCTATTTTACCCAATGATGTCAGTAAGATACAACTCTCTGTCCAAATAACACGGCACACATGACTAGCATAATATAATCAAGCTGATAAGCAATTGGTTGGTAAAACACTTAATAAGTGTTGCTTAGATGGACATTTCTGAATATTTCTGCATTCTCCATCTTTTGCACATATACAGATACCTCCATTATTTGAAATTAAGAGGAACAAACAGGAAGAGTATAATTAGATGTAGTGGCAAGTGAAGAAACTAGTTTCAACAAGTAGTTACGAGGAAAAATAGTGAAGATTTTTAGAGCTAAACACATAAGTATTTAAAAATGACTCAAGGTTTGATTTGATAGGCTCTCAAATAGATCACTGCCAATTGGCACCCAGGCTAATGCTTTCCTTTTCTGCAAATGGTCATACTTCCAAATTAAGGGAAGACAACCACAGATATCTTTTTATAAGTATTTTCATGTGCAAATGATACAAACTTATAAATCACAACAAAATAACTACATAAGAAAAATCCTCAAAGCTAGTATTGCAAAAAACAATAAAAAAATGTCTGATAGCCTGTCTCATCTCACTCAGTGTCAAAAAAGTAAGTCCTTACTAAGACCTGCAAGATTAGGCACCCAGTTCCCTCTGAATTCATCTCCTATACTCTTCCCTTCATTCTCTCCCCTCAGCCACACTGTTCTCAGTGCCAGTCCTCAAAGATAGGTGTGCTCTTGCAAAAAGTCCTTGCAATTGCTATTCTCTCTGCTGCAGGGCTTCCTCCCAAGAAAATCTCCAGAGTTACTGCCCACAGTTCCTCAGTGAGGCTTGTGCTGGCCAACCTATCTAAAAATTCATCAATCTCCCCCTCCCACTCTTTCTTTGTTTAATTTTTCTTGTGATATGCTAAAATTTTTACCTATTTATCTGGCATATTATCACTACCCATGAGAGTAGTGATTTATGTCTGTGTTATTCATTAGTGTATTCCCAGTTCCTGGAATCATATATGGCACATAGTGGCACTAAATAAGTATTTGTTAAATAAAGGAGTCAATGAATGGATAGGCAATAATGAAAATTTTAAAATAGCGTATTATAAAATTTGCCACTGATATCAGTTTGGTGCATATCCTTCTAAAAAGTTTCTAGGGATATGCCAGTGTATACTTGTGCCTGGGTATACATTCACACACGTATATCTATGTTGATATGCATATATAGGCACGCTTTATATAATTATATATTTTACACTGACACTTTCATATATTCACATTTAATATGTTACTTATGTCACTTATGAGAAATTATTTTCAGCAAATGGCTTTTTTTTCTTTACATTTTGAGTATTTCAATGGCAACAGAGGGAATAGCACTTATTCTTTATAATAATTTTTCATTACTGAATTAATTTTTTTCTTTTATTTCTAATTTTTTTGTTCAATCACCTTGTCTAAACTTTCAAAATTCTGATATATATTGTTCTTTCATAACTTCTATCATTTTATTATTTCTTTTACTTCATTTTAAAATTTATTTGATAATTTTTATCTTTTTTGAGGACATCTGGTCTGCTTTCATGTGTGTAGGAAGTTCTGCTCCATATTCTTTTCTTGCTTCCAAAAACTTTGTATGGGTTTCAAACCAATCACTTTCTGTAGCTCAGTTCTATCTGAATTTAGTTTTCTGAACTTTTAGAAAGGAGAGGTCGATCAGAATATCTTTTTAGCATATTTCTAGGAATCCTTCTTGTTTTCATAAAGCATTAAAAAATACGGTTTTATATTTTCTGAACTCTGCTGATCTGGTACCCTTCTTCTGTTTTTATTCAGAACTTCTCTTTTCTTATATTTTATATTGTCCCTGTCTTGCTCAAGTTGCAACCTGTTCCCAACAATTTCTTCTCATTGGGAGACTTTGTCCTAGATGGGAGCTTTGGCTGGTTAGTTTTGAGTGTTCACAGAGACCATACTGCTCCATCCTGTCAGACCTTACCATGGAACTCGTGCACCCAAGAATTGGAATGTGCAAAAACTCTCCCACTTTCAGCTCCTGTGCTTTCTGGTAAAAATCTGTTGGAATTTTGGAGTTCTCCTCCTTTCAGATCATTCAGATTTCCATTTGCTTCATTTTTATCCCTCCAATGAATGCTATGAATTGCAGTTTTATAATTATTGGTGGTCTACCCCCATCTGCTCGTATTTTGGAGTCCATGGAGATATTTTGCCATTTTTTATTGTAGTTGCTAGCTGTGAGGTTTTGGTTTTTGCTATGCAGTTTCTGCATGTCTTTTTATGGTGGGATTTTGGAAGATCCAACGTTATACCACTACAACAATCATTTCAGAGTATTCTAGAAAACAGGGTATGTGGCTTTTTAATTTTGATGGGTAGGGGGAAATTTCCCTCAACAAAGTCTTAGTCATTGTGCTCTCACATACAGTTTATGAGAGTTTCTTTCCCCACCCCATGGCTAACATTAGATATTATTACTTTTCATCTTCAGCAGTCTATCAACTGAACAGTTGTAGATCACTGTTTTATGTTGCCTTTCATGAAAGAAGCTTAAGAAGACAGGGTGATTTGAGCTGTTTTCATGGATATACTGGGCAATCATGTATGTTTTCCTAGGAACTAATATTTTGTATCCTTTGAACATATTTCTAACAGGGTTGGTGGTCTTGTTAGTATTGATTTATTATTTTAATATATTAATAAATTGGTGAAATTATTTAGAGAATTTTAATGTAGTGATTCATAGTGTCTTAAGTATTCCATGTCATTTGCCTTTCATAAAACAGCCTGGCGTTTAAACATTGTTGCCCAAATATTCTGTTTTCTTCGATGATTTGAAATCCCACATTTATCACTCTTAAATTACAAAACTGTACTTGGATTGATCAATGGGCATTTAATTCTGATTCACTTGAAGCGTCTGCCTACTCTTTTCTATCACAATCCATTTAAAATTATTATCTTTACAGTATATTTTAATATCTATTAGGACTATTTTCCTCTCAACACATTTTTCTTAATGTTTTCTTTCTATTAGATGAAATTTAATTATAAATTTTACTTTTTAAGGAAGTAAGTGGCTTGCCTGAAGACATATAACTAGTGGTGTGCAGAGGCAGCATTTGAAATAAAATCTGCCTGGCTCCAAAATTTATGCTCTATATACATGGTTCTTCTTTCTTAAAACTTCAGTTCATTCATCAAGAAAAACAAATCTGTGGTGTGTACTGTGTGCCGGATTCTCTGTTAACCACTAAGCCTACAAAGATAAATTACTTTGTTTTTGAACTTGAGAGCTTATTGACTAATATCCTATTGTAACCCTTTTTTATTGCCAATTTCCCTCAAGAAAAATCATATATGAATCTTTACAGAGCCTTTTAAAACCATAGAAGTAGCCATTTTAAATATCATAAGTATGTCATTTATACCCAGAGACAGTTTCTAAAATAATTTTTCTTTGGATTCGTTTTTATAGGAGATTACTACTTTAAAAAAAGCAAGCTTTATATTTCAAAAAATAACAGAGTAAGTATAATCTCTTCTACAAAACAGTTGCTTTACAGTTTATACATGAAGATCCTAATTCATGTTCTCTAATTCCCCTTTAAAGATTGTTTGAGCTATTGGAAAACATGGCTCAGGTTTCAAATCATTCCTCCTTATATTAGTTATTTGTAGCTGCATAAAATACTACCCTGACACTACATTAAAACAACAATATTTATTATCTCACAGTTTCAGTAGGTCAAGAATCCAAGTGAGGCTAGGCTGGGTGTTCTGTTTCAAGTTACAATCAATCAAGATGTCAACCAGGAGAGCAGTCATCATCAGGTTCAACTGACTAAGGGTCCACTTCCAAGCTCACTCACCAAATTGTTGGCAGGATTTAGGGCCTCAGTTTTCACTGGCTGTTGGTCAGAAGCTGCCTTCAGTTCCTTGCCAGTTGGACCTCTCTATAGTGCCACTCACAACATGGCAACTTGCTTCATCAGAGCAAGCAAGCAAGAAGACAAGAGAAAGCTGTGCTAGCAAATGGCAGTCAGATTTGAATCTAGTCTTGGTAACACCATCCCATCACCTTTGCTGGGTTCAGTTCATTAGAAGTAGGTCACTAGGTTCATCCCACATACAAGTGAAAGGGATCATAAAATGACATGATAACAGGAGGCAGGAGTCATTACAGGTCATCTTAGAAGTCTGCCTACAACTTTCCTTTCTGTACTGATTCTGCTACCTTGGCTTGTCTGTGTAATAGAGAGTCAGAGAAGAAAAGAAATATATTTACAAATTATTATCAATAAAATTAAATCTAGATATTCATGGAATAAAATTTTGTCAATATTTTCTTTATTTTTACTCTTACTGATAATAGTTAACATCCATTAACCACTTACTGTATGGCCAGTGCCGAACTAAATTTTGTACAAGTTTTATCTCCTCTAGTATTCACATAAGATTACTAACACAATCTTAAGTTAGGTGATCACTATGTCCCCTTGTTGTATTTGACAAAACCGGGGCACAGAGAATCTACGTAACTTGTCCCAAGTCATACAACTAGTAAAAACCTGCCAGCCTATCTCCAACTTCATGAATGCCACCACTACATTGTAAACAAAAGTTGTATTTATTTTTAAAGTCTCTCTAAATTCTGTAAACTGCATTGCTAGTAACTAATGCTGAGACCAAAATCATCTTCTAAGTAGGACTTTGGGTGTTTGTTTGAAAAAAAAAAGTCAGCTATGAGTTAAAGTTCACATAAATATCATACAGTAAGGCTTTGCTGCACAGAAATTTTATAAGCCTGCAGCAGTTATTACCCTGAACTTACCTGAACTTACCCTGAAAAAACCTGAACAGACACAAACCTTTTGCAGATAATTGTGCTGACATTCCTACTTCATTACTTTTAATAAAATTGAATTTGTGGTACGCATGCCCAGGTACGTGAGTGCTACCTTCAGGAGGAAGACGTGTCAAGTGTCTTTATTCCCAGGTGAATTGAATGCTTTTGGCAGGAAGTCACTGTGCAGCACAAAGGACACATTCACTTAACCAGCTTTATTAAAACAAAATAATTTTTTAAATGATTTCAGATGATCCTGTGCATCTAGCCTAGCTATAAGTAAAAGAGACGTGATGATAGAAAGCAATTATACAATAGAGCTCTCTGGGCAAATTTGGTATCCATTCCAATATATATCAAGAATTAACTAGATAACCCACTCTTTTAAACTGTGAGGGGGAGTCAAACAAATACACATTGTCAAAGGTTACTTTTGTATTCAGTGAGTGATGAGATTGAGAAAACTTTAAAACATTTAATATGAAATAAATTTAATCAATAAAATTAAACAGTTAAACATAATACTCAGGTTCTTTGCCTATCCAAATGAACTTCTTTCTAGCCCCGAAACCACTCCATTTTGTCATTCAAGTCACTTTATTAAATGAATATTCATTGAAAATAGGTTGTATATCACTGCTATTCCTGAACTCATTCAACTAGTGATTTTTTTTTTTTTTTTTTTTTTTTTTTTTGTGGTATGTGGGCCTCTCACTGTCGTGGCTTCTCCTGTTGCGGAGCACAGGCTCCGGACGCGCAGGCTCAGCGGCCATGTCTCACGGGCCCAGCCGCTCCGCGGCCTGTGGGATCTTCCCGGACCGGGGCACGAACCCGTGTCCCCTGCATCGGCAGGCGGACTCTCAACCACTGCGCCACCAGGGAAGCCCCTCAACTAGTGATTTTATATGCCTTCCTAAGAGACATTTCCTGACTAATGCTACTCCACACATTATTGGATTTTTTTTTTTTTTTTGCTAGTCCACACACTATTGGATTTTTTTTTTTTTTTTGCGGTACGTCCCCTCTCACTGCTGTGGCCTCTCCCGTTGCGGAGCACAGGCTCTGGATGCGCAGGCTCAGCGGCCATGGCTCATGGGCCCAGCTGCTCCGTGGCATGTGGGATCTTCCCGGACCAGGGCACGAACCCGTGTCCCCTGCATCGGCAGGTGGACTCTCAACCTCTGCGCCACCAGGGAAGTCCCCATTATTGGATTTTTTTCAACACATTTTAAGATTATAAAACATATATATATAATGGTGATACTCTCCAAATTGATCTAAAGATTATTTCAAATCCTGTCAAAAATCCCAGCGACCTGATTTGCAGAATTTAGCAAGCTGCTTCTAATATTCATATGGAAATGCAAGGGACCCCAAATGACCAAAGCAGATTAAAAAAAAAAAAAAATTTAAACTTCCTGATTTTAAAACTTACTACAAAGCTGCTTATCAAGACAGTAGGATACTTGCATAAGGATTGACATACATATCAATGGAATAGAATTTAAGTTCCAGAAATAAACTTTTACATTTATGGTCAATTGATTTTGACAAGGGTGCCAAGTCAATTTAGTTGGGGGGTGGTGGTGAGGATAGAAACAACGAGACATCCACATGAAAAGGAAAGAATTTGGTCCTCTAAATCATATCATATGTAAAAACTAACTCAAAATGAGTCAAAGACCTAAATTTAAAAGCTAAATATATGAAACTCTTAGAAGAAAACACAGTAGCCAATTTTCATGAACTTGGATTAGTAAATAGTTTCTTAGTTATGATGATCAAAGCAAAAACAACAAAAGAGAAATAGATAAATTAAACTTCTTCAAAAATAAAAATATGTTTTTATGTGTACCATCAAGGAAGTGAAAAGACAACCACAGAATGGGAGAAAATATTTGCAAATCATAAGGGATTTGTATCCAGAATCTATACAAAATTTACAACTCAACCAGGAAAAGTTAAATAACCTAATTAAATAATGGGTAAAAAAACCAAATAGACATTTCTCCATAGAAGATACACAAGTGACAAATAAGCACATGAAAAGAGATGCTCAGTATCACTAGCCATTAGGGAAAGGCAAATCAAAACAATAGTGAGATGCCCCTTCACACTCACTTGAATGGCTGAAACAAAAAAACATAGAATAACAAATTTTGGCAATTGTGTAGAAAGTGAAACCATTAAACACTGCTTGTGAAATTGTAAAATGTGCAGGCACTAAGGATGACAGTTCAGCAGTTCCTCAAAAGAGTAAATAAACATAGAGCTATTATATGTGGCAGCAATTCTTCTAGGGATATCCCCAAGAGAACTAAAAACATATGTCCACACAAAAACTTGCATATTCATAATAGTCAAAAAATGGAAACAAATCAAATTCCACAAACATAAATGTATAAACAAAATGTGGTATATTTATACAGTGGAATATTATTCATCTCTAAAAATAAATGAAGACTGGTACATGCTACAACCTGAATGAATCTCAAAAATAGCATGCTATGTAAAAGAAGCCACTCACGAAAGACCAGATATTTGATCATTCATTTATACAAAATGTCCAGAATAGGCAAATCCAGAGAAAGAGACAGTAGGTTAATTGTTGCCAAGGACTGGGGGAAGGAGAAAATTGGGAGTGACTGCTAACGTGTATGGAGTTTCTTTGGGAGGGGGGTGATAAAAATATCTTGGAATTAGATAGTGGTTGTGTTTGCACAATTCTATGAACATTAAAGACAACTCTATATTTCAGATAGGTGAGTTTTATATTATATGAATTATATCCCAATAGAAGTGTATAAGAAAATTGTACTTGCCTCATTATGTATTTGTCTATTTTTTCCTATTACATTTCAAGTTTTTTTTACCTGAATATAAAAATTCATTAAAATTAGAAGGGTTCTACTGACCTGCGAAATTGTACTTATTCTCTTTAATAACTATCTTTCACCATACTTTTTGACGTAAAGTCTATTTGTCTATTGTTTTTAAAGCTACAACAGCTTTCTTTGATAAGAATATGGTGTGTTATAACTTTTTAAGAATTCTTTTAATTTCAACTCTCTATTTTTCAATTCTAAATGTTTCTCTCACAAGTAGCAAAGCCCTTGGAAAGGCTTTAATCAATATATTCATTGGCCATTTGTTTTGGTTAAATTTGCAGTAAAAGATATTTTGACTGTAATTGATTGATTGCTCCTTTTTTTCCACTCAGTTTTTCCTCAGTCATACTTCCCTACCTGGTTGATGGCAATAGAGTGGCCATGGAACTTTTGGGGATTCAGCTAAGGGGATAAGTTCTTTAGGTGTAGAGAAGTGCGTTTATGCGGTTTATAGAGTTAACTTTCCTGGATTTTAATTCTTGTTTGCTGTGTTGGGGTAGGAAAGCCTTCCAGGAGTTCTCCAACCGCGCATCATGCAGTCTCACCTGGCATCACAGCACAGAACTTATGGCTCTGAAACTGAGCTGCCAAATGAACTTGTCCTACAGTTCCTGGCAACAGAAATATATGTGAAGTGAAGGAGAAATAAGTTTTGGAAAGCATGAATGCAGGAACTTACTTGTGGAAAATTCTTCCAAAGAGGTTTAAAATGGTAAGCAGAAGGTGTGGTTATTCTCAATGCTTATTCAGAACAGAAGCTCTGTCCTGTCCGATACACACCCAATAATTCACAGGTACAGTTATAAATACACACTTTTTAAAAAGTAAATTATACAGTAGAATCTATTAAACCTCCAATGTTTTGTAGGGCACAAACATGTAGACATACTGCAAATAAGTACACCAGCGTGTTCAACCTTGTTTTATACATCTCAACATATGGGAACACATCTTAGTATATTAAATGCATTTGTCTTTTAAGTTCCAGATGTATGGCTCATGCTAAAAAAAAAAAAGATTTCTTGCTGATGTGACCCAAAATACTAACACTGATGAATATACCATAAAATATACCACACAATAAGGCTATCAATAATTTGGTTAAGGTGGCACAGTGGTTGAGAGTCAGCCTGCCGATGCAGAGGACACAGGTCCATGCCCCGGTCCGGGAGGATCCCACATGCCGCGGAGCGGCTGGGCCCGTGAGCCATGGCCGCTGAACCTGCGCGTTCGGAGCCTGTGCCCAGCAACGGGAGAGACCACAACAGTGAGAGGACCACGTACCGCAAAAAAAAAAAAAAAAAAAAAAAATTTGGTTAAAGAATACATAATTCTTTAATATATTTCCCTGCACCAGAAAATTTTAAATGCCCTGAAATCTCCTAGCTCATATATGAAACAAACTTACAGAGGTTTTCCTAATTTTGACAAAAATCTTTAAAAAAATCTAAATGATATTACTAATAATATGTCATAAAGCTGAAACTTTTCTACACTAACAATATTAGAAACAAACTTCAATCATGTTAAAAATTGGACTTATCTTTCTATTCCCTTCACTAAAAATTTTCCAAAATTGTTATTACCAGTATATGAAGAGCAATAAAGAAATTTGCAGCCATGGGGAATTCCCAGGTGGTCTAGTCGTTAGGACTCTGTCCTCTCACTGCCAAGGGCCCAGGTTCAATCTCTGGTCAGGGAACCAGGATCCCACATACCTTGGGGCCCAGCCAAAAAAGAAAACAAACAAAACAAACAAACAAAAGGGTAGGAGGGAATATGCAGACAAAAAGTTCTGGGACATACCATTATAAGATATATCCAAAAGGAAATTTTTTTAAGTTTTCTTGTTTATTTATTTTGGCTTATTGTGTTTGTGGTATTTATCAGCTTTTAAAATTGGTAATTTGTTGTGATTTCTCTTTTTAAATAAATATTAAATTGTATACCTAATTTGTTATTAGTTATTCTTTATTTCTTTTTTCTTAGAGAGAGAACCCCAAATTAAACCCCTGGATTCTTACAAAATCTGGATTTGTGTCTATCGCTTATTTTAATTTTTGTCATTAAGTGCATATAAAATGGTATTTCACTGTGGTTTTTTGTTTGCTTTTTGTTTTCTTGGTTTATTGGGTTTTTTTGCATTTCCCCGCCCACTACTAATGTTTTTATTGGCCATGTGAATTTCTTTTTCTTTGAAAAGTCTCCATCCCTTTTGACCATTTCTTTTATTATTTAAAAGTTTTTCATATTAATTTTTTACTACATCTTTACTGTTATATATATTGCAAATATTTTCTCCCACTTTGTAACATTTTCACTTTAATACATCTTTTGATTAATAACAGCTCTCAGTTTTGATATAGTTAAATTTATGTCTTTTTATTTATGGTCAACTCTTTTTTCTAAATGTATTTTAGAGAAACTTTCATGTCCCTAATTCTAAAATCTTTTAAAATAGGTTTTTCTACCAGACACTTAAGACATTTCAGTTTTGACATTTAAGTCTTTAAATCTTTGCACTTTATGTTTATATATGAGATGAAGTGGCTTCCTTTTTTTTTTTTTTCCTTTTTTTAAATCTTTTTTCCATATGGATGGTGATTTTTTTCCCCAAACATCTTTCCTTTCCCAACTGATCTGAAATGTCACCTCTGTCATGTATCAACAAGTGTGGGTATGTGTCTTAGTTCTCTGTTTCACTTGTCATTTTGTTTATTCTTATACCAGTTTAACTTCCCACTTATTATAGGTTTATAATAATTCCTGGTCACTCTTTGGGCAATTCCTTTCCCCTTCATCTCTGGCTACTATTGGCCCTTTACTCTTCCACATAACATTTTAGAATCAGATTATGTTTCATGAATAACATTGGTATACATTGGAATTGTATTAGATATAATCATTATCAGAAGATATACTATTTCCAAATATCAGTCTTTCTAGCCAGAGACATGGTACATTACTCAGTATACTTAGATGTCTTTTAATATCTGATAATAAAGCTTTTAAAAAATGTCATCTTAGCAGTCTTGAACATTTTTAAAGATTCTTGATCTTCTGTGATAATATTGTAAATTATGATATCTATTTAATTGTATTTTCAGAATGCTTATTACTGGCAATTGGAAATGCAACTGATGTAAATTTTGTATTACTATTTAATTAAATAATAATTATATATAGCCAATTTACTAAGTTATTTTTAGTAATTTATAAGCTCTTTGGTTTTCTGTGTAAATTATATCTTTCCTACTTCACATCCTTATGTCTCATTTTTTTCTTATTACACTTGCTAAGACTTCTAAAGCAGTGTTGCATAAAAGCACTGGTATTGTGCATCCTTGTCTTAGTCCTGATTATAAAGAAAACTCTTCTAAAGTTTCCCCTTTCAGGATGGTAGTAACCTTAGGTCTATCCTCTTTATAAGATTAAGGATGTTCTACTCTACATTCCTTGTTTACTAATAACATTTATTATGATGGGTATTAGATTTTATTAAATGTTTTTTTTCAACCTAAGTAGATGATCACTTTTTTCCCCTTTAATCTTTTAATGTGATGAATTAAATGTATGAATTTGAAAATATTCACCTAATCTCACATAACTGGGATACCATTTTGGCCAAATATATTATTAGAAAAATACACTTGGATTCTATTTGCTAATATTCTGTTTAGGATATTGCATCTATATTCATGAATGAAATATTTCTGTAAGTTTCCTTTCTTTTATTTTTCTGGGTTTAATATCAGGCATGTCCATGAATAGTAGAATGAGTTGGGAAGATTTTCTCTTTTTCTATTGTCTATAATATTTGGCATGATCTGTTCTGTGAAAAATTGATAGAACTCTCCTATCTTCTGGATTCCATTTTTGTTATTAAAAAGTTAACTGTCTAGCGTACATTCCTTTGAAAATAACCTGACTTTTCCTCTATCTCATTTTAATATTTTATCTTTTTATTTGCTGTCTATAATTTCATTAAAATGTTGCCATGTATGGATTTCTTTAATCTATTCTATAAATGACACATCAGACTTCTTGAGTCTTTTGCTTGGCCTCTTCCATTAGTTATAGAATATTCTCAACCTCACTCTTTTTACTAATTAATTTATTTCTCTCTAGCTGGATCAGTAATTGAACTATGTTAGATTTTCTCAGTTATTTTCACCATCTCTTAACCTTTTTCATAGTTTCTAAGTTTTACATTCTGTTCTGCATTCTGTGTGCTTTCTTCTTACCTAGCTTCCATTGTACTAACTCTTTCCCTCTTTTGTGTCTAATCTGATGTTATAATCATTTACTGAGCTTCTATTTTCAGTTTTAACATTTTAAATTTTTATAAGTTTTCTTTGTTTTTTTTTCCCAAAGCTGCTTGTTTTCTTTATTGTTTCCAGTTTCCTGAAGATAGAGTCAAACTAATATTTTGTTTCTTTAATTCTAGCCAGCATAATTGCTTTTTATTTTCATAATGTGAATATTTGATGCATTCATGGTTTACTTCTGTGGTCTGATTTATTTTTTTTCTTTTTTGCTGGTTCTTACATATAGTGGCTTATTTCCTTGAATGCTTTTTGATTTATTTTTCTTATAACTGCTTATGTTTTGGGGAAATTATCCATGAGGGTTCTTTGAGTCCTAAGATGAAGGTTTGCTCCTCTAGAAAAGATTTTTATTTGCTTCTTCCAGATCCCTGGAAGTACTAGCAATCTCCATCAACTTTACTGTAAATTTATGACAAGTTTTCATGTATTAACAGTACAATGTGAATTTTTGGCAGCAAATTCACCTTGGGACCAGTCTGAGTTACTACTTCACAAAGTCAGTTCTATGTTATAGGTTTGCTCTGGGAATTTAATTATTGGTGATTTATTCAAACAATTTTATTGATTGTGGATTAACAGCCATACTTTGAGTTTGCATTGCAGTTAGTCTAAACACTTGAGAAACAGGAAATTTGATATTGCCTTCGGATCCTAGTTTATGATAGCTTAATAACACCTGTGTTACTGAAATGATCTGATTGCTATAAATGTGTGGATTCAGTTTAAGATTAAGGTTAGATGGGTTTAATAGCTATTTAATTATAGAATTCATCATTGCATGTTTACAGGAAATTGATTTGGCCAGAGGCCAAAATGTGGAGATGTTTTTATGGCATTGCTTATTTGTAAACATTTTTCTTAGGCTAAGCTTTTAAGCAGTTAAATATGAATAGATACTATGAATAATAATGTAAGCACCAGAGTAGTTTAAAATACCTTTATCTAAAGGAAAATACCATTCTGGTGCCTTTGTTAGCAATCAGCATATGTATTTAATGTAAGATTTTTCATCATCGTTATTAACTACTGAGCTTCTGAAAGGAGAAATGCACACATTTTTAAAAAGCAGTTTGCCTAGATTATAAAGATATAATATTCACTCATACATCACTTAATAGATTTTTCTATCACTGCACATCTTTAAGTTTAATTCTTTCTTTCTTTATTTACTTAGAACCAAATTCTAAAGCAACAGATGTACTGAAATAATATATTTGATGCAAAAATTCATTACAACAATATGCATGTATGTAATATATATTATTATATACATAATTGTGCCTGCTTAGCACAGATTCCTAGCACTTCACATAAATGAGGCGGCTGTGATTATGATTCCCAAGTTCATGTGCTTTTAGATGTATTCTGATAAAGTACATTACACTTCAGAGTATAATGTTAGCACTCAGGTTGTATGAAATGGAAACCCACTCAGCTTGAGCAAAAAGCTAATTTATTAGGGCAGCAATATATCTGGGCCTCAGGAATAGAACAAGAATGGGAACACACTAACGAATACATTGTTAGTCTCTTGGTTCCTCTTATGTCTATTTTTCTCTGAATATCATGCTTTGTTTTTCTTCTTCACTGAAAGACAGTTTTTCTCTTTCCCTGTCCCCTGGGTAGAAAATGACCACCAACACTTGCTCTGGAATTTAAGTAAAGTCATGAGGTAATTGAGAAATACTAAATTGACTCTCCCTGGGTCTCAGTTCTCACTATTGGACAAGGAACTGATTGGTTGAGTTCAGGGCTCACTCCTGGGGTGTGGATCAAATAGAATCTTGAGGGCTTCCACTGTATCAGTGTTGATGGAGAGAAAAGGGAATATTCTGAGAAAAGAGATGCTGGACAACAGTTTAGTAGTATCTCTTGTATTTGGCTAGAGGCTGCATTCCCTAACCGCTTGCCACTCAAAGTGTGGTCAATAGAATAATAATGCTGGTATTATCACGGAGCTTGATTGAAATTTAGAATCTCAGCTGCACTCTATCTCTTATGAATTCGGATTTGCAATTAACAAGATCCTCAGGTGATTTGAATGCAGGTTAAAAATTAAACACGGTTCTAGTCTGTTAAAAAGTCAGAACCAGGTGCATAAAAATTGATGCTATTTCAAGGTATCTTTTACTCCTAATCAGACATAACCCTTTAGCTTCCCAACTTAACCTTTTACATCCTGGCAGAATCCCCATCAACTGATATATATACATTTAATATATAGACACAAGTATAGATTTAATTATAATATAAAGGTAACCTTGAGAGTGTGTAGATCACTGCAAATTCATTTCCATTAATGGAAAAATCAAACATTTTAAGATTTAGATCCTAATAATTTGGGTCAATAGTCCCAATTTTACATATGAAGGATAGCATAATATATCTATTGACAATGTATTCCTAATATTTTAAAATTTTACTAGTATGACACATTTATATTAATTACCAAAAAAATAATAACTGGTTGGACAATTCAGATGGAAAGAAGAAATCCAGGTAACCTTTATGAAGATGCTTAAGATCATGGAAATCATCAGGTCTTAGGTTATCATATGCTTTAATTTTTATGTAAGCATATCTTATGGAGTAAAATATTATTAGCTGAGTGTTATTAATGTTTATTACATGCCAAAAATCTTCCTAAATAATTTACACAGATTTTATGGTTTATATTTGGTGGTGTTCAGATTGTGATCTACCATTAATTGAACTTTTACGAATATCATTGTTTTTAAAAGCTACGTTTTCTTTTCTCTCTTTATCACGGTAGTATACATTTTAACTTGAGCTTGGGATATGGTGTTGGACTGATATTGGATTTGAATTCAGGTTCAACTTATTACTGGTTGTATGTGCTGGGGCTATTTACATCACTTCCCTAAGGCTCAGTTCCTTGTCTATAAAGTAGAAATAATCATTGCAATTTTTTTATAGAGTTGTGAGACTTGAAAGAGAAAGTGTATATGTCCTGGCAGATAGTATCATGTATGGTCAGGCCACTCAAGATGGCTGTGCTTTTGCTCTCTGTACATTCCCTGCTTGACCAGTCCCTGCTTCCCCTACGCCTTACTCACGTGAACATGCTTGCCCTCAGCCTCAGCTAGTGATTGCCCTAATCCTTAGGCCAGAACGGGTCCACCTGCTAGTTATTAAAGGGAAAGCCCTTGTGATGGTATTAACCTGAGGGGCTGTGAGGGAAATGCCCCAGCCTCTGGTTTCCCTGGTAACTGATGAGCCAGCCTGATGCCAATTTCTCCCGTAAATGGTAGCCTCCTTCTCCCCTGAGTAGTGAAGATGGCTGTCTGTCCTCTCTGCTACTTGCTGTCCACAGTGCGATGTCGCTCCAGGACATTTTGCTTCAGACAGGTAAGATTCCTTGTCTGGTAAGCCATCAATGTCTCTGTCTCTATCTCAGAGCTCTTTCTTTGGTCTCGAGGCTGGGCTACTACAAGGCTTGCAAGCCTGTGGCGTGCAGCCCAATACTTCAGTAAGGATTAATTATTATTATTATTTACTTATATAGTCACCCTTACTTAATTTCATTTGGTTCCTGACAGGAAGTTTTTTCATGTTGCTTTTGGAAACATTTTTACTCTATCTAACTACTAAGAAAAAGAAATTTTCTTCTTTGGTCAGATTATTTTCACTAAGCCAGATGTGGCTAATTTGGGCTAGAGATTTATGGCCAATAGCTCTCCTTTTTAAATGGGAACTTGAAAATAGTATGTGTTGCCTATATTTGGTCATACATTATGTGTTGCCTGTATTTGGTTATAAACTCCACTGGAGTTTTCAACTGGATCCTTATTTAGGTTGACTTCATGTAATCTTATACCATTGTATATATACTGTGTCAGAAACAGGTAAGCAGAGAAAAGTCAACATGAAAGGCATTGTTTGATGATGTTTATATATATTTTAAACATAAATAGATCTCTAGCTTCCTTACCTCCTGATTCAATATTAGATTTGCCACAGACAATTCATACAACATTTTAGAGGTTGAAACCTCCAGGTTAGAAGTTTTGTGGTAAATTTATACTTTCCTATAATCATAAAGGCAATCCTTGATCTCATAAAAATTTATTTTGAAGAACTTTGCAAATATCCTTTTAATATTTCTGTATGACACAGGGTTAGGTATAATATTATTCTGATTCAATATTGTTATTTCTCATATATTTCATGAGATGAAAAATTCAGGTAGAATGTATCTCACATAAAAACACGTTGAATTTTCATTTCTCAAGGTTTATCTTTTTTCGGGTTTGGAAGCAACTGAGAGATAGACTTGAAGACCAGACAAAAACCAAAATGTCACGTTCATTTCTCTCATGAGTAATTGGAAAGGTAAATTTAGATGTAAAACTAAATTGGCTTACTAATAATCCATCTCTGTATCAGACTAACTCACCCCATTAATGGGAGAACTGTATAATCCCAGAGTGGATATACCAGACTTTTTTCCCCTTACAAATAAGACAGTAAACAGACCAGAATAGATGCCTCCTGCAGACAAAATAGAAGCACAGAAGTTGCCAAGAGACTTATGCTTAATTCTTTCTTCTAGCACCATCATCATCATGAAAATCATTCCTCCTTCTACGATCAAGGTAATATGAACTTTATTTTTTTTTCAAGGTAATACAGTGAAATAACACAAAACTTTAATATTACTATGGAACTGAAGACATCTTAAGCACTGGTAAATAATAGCATTCTAACATTCTGGGTAGTTTTCAAAACCTAAGGATAGATTGTTCACCTTAAATGTATTATCATTTTAAGTTTGTGTAAGATTAAATAGAGATCTGTGATACCCTCAGAAAAGTAAAATCTAGGCCAATCTTTGGAGCTATGAATTTAAGCTGTAAAAATGCTGTAGATTTCCTCTTACCGTTGACTATTAAAGGGTGCACCTTCTTTACTAAACCTCTTCTAACTTCATGCATTTCCTTCTGCCCAACTTTTTTTCTAGTATACCAACAGTTTCAGGGTGGGAGGAAGCTCACTGGGTAGGATCCAAGGCAAACCATTAATAATGATGCAATTGCAATGATACAAATCTCAAACATCGAATTTAAAATTTACTTTTACTTTTTTTCTTCATTGGATCAACTCAGTTTACTTTGATTCCTCCAGCTCCAACCTCACTCATTACATCATCATAAGAAGCTAATCTCTTCCCATGACATTGTGTATATGGAATGCATAAGAAAGCCACAGAGACAAGATTTATTTGTCACATCTCTAGCTCTAAGGTTTCATGAGTGGACAAGGAAGTTGAAGTTCTGTTTCTCTTTTCCTTTTTTATATTTTAATTGTAGAATTCAAGACTATTGTTTTTGTTTTTTAAAAACCTGCAACTTTTATCATTTAATTTAATTGAGTATTGTCTGAAACAGATTTTGGGACATCATTTTTTTCAATATAAACACCCATTTCAAAATACACATGTTGGGTATTAGTTACATTCTTAAAGATGATTAAACTATTCTCTGGACAATTTAACAGCACTCTTACTGTATTCACTTCAACCATCTGGTTTACCTAAAGAGAATTTAAAGGATGATGTCATCAGAGTACCTCATCTACATTGAGAGCACTACACAGCATACACAAGTGTGTTATTAGAAACATATGTTTGGTTTAAAAACATCTTCCATTTCATTCACTGTGAGCCAGATTCTATCAGTGACAAAAATTTCTCAGGAAGTTGGCTAGCACTTGAATTTATTAAATTACTGCTAAAAGGCACAACATCTTAAAACTAGTTTCAAATATCTGTTGCACCAATCAATACTTGATTTACTTTAAAGAGAACATTCTCTTCTTTAAAAAAAACCCCCAAAACACAACAGCTGTATTATAGTTGAGAAGGCATAGCAAAGATTTAGAGAGTCTATATACCACCACTTATATTGTTTCATGTTTAAAGAAAAGAAGGTCAATATTTACTCTCACAGTGAAATTATTGACCTATTTCCACAGAGGGTTAAAAAAAATTAAATTGTCTGGCTTAGGAGAGGAAATGCAAAAGACATAGGGGAACATTTAAAAGAAATAATCAGAACAAAGTATTCTTTTGGGGCTAACCTAGTGTTTTCAGTGACTTAATTTTTAAAAGAAAGAGCTGTTTATAATATTATTTTAGAGCTTCCTCCTCCAAACCAATTGCCTCATAATTTCTTTTTAATATGTTTTCCCTGAAAGACAAAAAACTTTAGACTAGCAAAATTCATCTTACTTTGAAAAATAGTCTAGAACAAGCCTGGAAATCAGGTGGTAAATATCAAACAAAATCATATTTCTGAGAACAAGGATAAAGATAGAATGGTTTTTAGATAGGCAATCAACCACATATGCTTCTAAGGGCTTATATGAAATCAATTTTGATGTAGTCAAATTATTCAATGTACTTGAAGTATGTTATTGCATTATACATTAATGTATTAATTGCTGTATTTCTTGTGAAAGCTAAAGCTCTCAAAAAAAAATCCTTATATTTTCCAGTGTAAATGACAGAATAAAAATATGCCTTAAAGTCAATGAAACTGATAATATGGGTACAAGATATAAATAACCAAGGAATAATGTGGTCCCCTAAAAGCCTTGTTTGTTGATAAACCAGATTACATACATAGAATGGTCTTTGACTTAGCAAATGTCATAAATTTAATGTCATATTAAAATGTGGTTTATTCTGTAAGCTTGTGAGTATCCATAAAGTTCAACAACTTCCAAATTGGGATACATTTTAGGAGATACTGTAGTAAAGTGAATGGGGCATGGGTTTTGGAAAAACAAATATCCCCCAAACAACAGCCTGAGTTTTAATCCCAATGTCTTTATATACTAACAGTGTGGGTCGGAGTGAGTCATATAATCTGAGCCTGTTTTCACTTCTGTAAAATGGGATAATTTTAAGGTGCTGTGTATATGACATATACTTATTTCAGTTTCTAAGGCTTCATAACAAATCACCCAAAAGTTAATGGTATACAACTGTCCAAGTGTTCTGTGGGTCCAGAATTCAGCCAGGGCACAATGGGAATGTTTTTTTATCTGCTCTACAATGTCCTTCACCTTAACAGGTACTTCTTCTCATAAGCCTCTCTGTGTGAGGGCTAGTTTAGGCTTCCTCACAGCATGGTATCTGGGTTGCAAGGATGAGTGTCCTGAGAGAGCACCAAGGGAAGCTGCAACCATTATGCAACCTAACCTAAGCAGTCAGTAAAATTATTCTGCCATACTCCGTTGGGTAGAGCACTTGTAAACACCTGCCCAGACACAATGGAACCCTACCTCTTGATGGAAAGATTTTCAGTCACATTGTAAGTACATGTGAGATGGGGTACATACATTCTCTGATCATTTTTAGAAAATAAAATTTCTACAGTACTCAACATATAGAAGCTATTATTATTTTATATGATATAGTATAGAATTGTGGAAAAGGCAAGGATTTGAGATCAGGATACTTTTCTACTTAAAAGTCCTTATTAAGTTATTTAGTGTCTCTGACAAATCCTTCACCTATTAAATTAGTATGATACACTTATTTTGAAGGGTTATTGTGAGGATTTAAGAGATAATATGCAAAATTATTTGACAGATACTACGTGCTCAGTAAATGCTCCCCCAAATTTTGGCTCAACAGGTAATGGCACTAAAAATGCCTCAGTCTGCTACAAAATCAGAGTTTCCAACAAGCCAAAGTGGTTGTAAATAAGCCAAAGGGATGGATTTCTGTTTAGAATCAAACTTTGAGCAGAGTGTTCAGGACCAGCAAAATATAACTTTATATGGAAAAATACAGTGTCACCAACAAGTTTGAGGAATGAATTGAATCACAGACTCATGGAACCTTAGAGAAGGAAGGTGGCTGACAGATAAAACTCCACATTTTATAGATAAGAGAATCAAGAGAGGTTAAATTGCTTGTTCAAGGTTATACTCTAAGGAGCAAATCTGCAGCTGAAATTTATGTCCTGTTAACTTGTAAATTGAAATCTTTAATAGTCAACTATGCACACATTCAAATCTTCAATAGTCAACTATGCACATTATGAATTTTCTTTATACCTTTTCCTCTCTGGAATGGAATCCTGCATTAATTACAGTTGAGCATATTATTTGTGTGAATACAATAATAATGTGATTACAATAGCTAATAAATTAATGTCTTTTGAGAGTTTTTAAAAATTTTAATACAATAGAAGGAATTATTATTCCATTATGGGAAACAATCAGGAAATTGAGGCTTAAAAAAAGCTGAAAAAAATTTCCAGTTTCCCAAAATGCATATTTCCAGTTTTGAATTTCTGACATTGGTTAACCAAAAATGCAAATATGGTTGGATTGATCATAGATACATACTGGGCAAGTCAGTCAGCTTTCCCATGGAATACAGTGTAGCAGGTAAGGATAAGGGGTTTGGAACCAGGATTGGATCCACACTACCTGGATTGGATAAGTAAACTGTGCTTCCAATAATAGTTGGTACATTGAGTAGTTGTGAGAACTAAGTGGTGTATTAGTTTCCTGCTGTTGCTGTAACAAATTGCCACAACATAGTGGCATAAAACAACACACATGTATTTTCTTACAGTTCTAGACTAGAAGTCCTAAACAAATCTCATAGTTTCATTTGGTTAAAGTCAAGGTGTTGGCAGTTGCATTTCCACCTCTTTCCTGATTCTCACTCTTGAGCTGCAAAGATGTCCACCTTTGCGTTTCCTGTGTCAGTGACATTTTGACACTGCTGCTGATGCATCCTAGCTCTGTCCCTGCCAACCAGGGTTGCTCCATTCACCATGAATCCTCAATCATGGGTGAGATGCCCCACCCTTTTCTCTCTTTGTCACTCTGATGATTCAAGGCCATTTTGGGCCCTTTCTCTTCCCCTAGGTTTCTTTTTTCTTTCTTCTACCAACTTGAGTATTGTATACTCCTTTATTAATTGATGTCTGTAGGTCTCTCATAGCCTTCTCTTGCAAGGCACTTCAAGCAGTTTTCCTAGGCTAAAATGGAGGACATTAACATCAACTGTCTCATTGACAGAAGATGTTCAAGATGAAGGTATTCTTTTTGCCAAGCACAGAGTGAGTTTTCTGTCGATCTAGGATGTGAATAATGATTAAAAATTTAGTGCACATCAGACCTGTGTTGATGAACATGAAAGCCACAATCTCTGCCTAAGAAGTTTATTAAGTATGGGAAAAAAAAACATGAAACAGGTAATTATATTCCAGAGTGATATGCTGGAGAATATTAGACATTTAGGGTGCTACAGGAGCACATAGGAGAGGCAATTAATTCTGATTTGGAGAGTTAGAGGATGGTTCCTGGAGAAAATGTTCAGTAGGATGAGACTTAAAGGATCAACACTCCTTAGACAAATGAAGTACAAGAGAGGATAGGACTGATGGCTGCATGGAGAATACAGTTTTCGAAGGAAAAAGAAAAGCCTAAAGCAGATACTTCGAGATTAAGAGAGGCTGGTGTGTGTAAAGTTCTGAGTGATTTCAGAATGTCTGAAGCATTTGGTATGACAGGAGAATAGGAAGAGAGAAGACTGGAGAGGTTAGCCAGATCCTGAGGACTTTGAGAGTGATTTTAAGAAGTTTAGACTTTATATAAAGGACGAAGAGGAATTCTTGAAGTGGAGTGGTATTTTAGGAGTGGTGTTTAGGAAGATCATTCTTTGACTCATGTTGCAGTGGAAAAAGGGAAAATGGCAAGACTGGAGATTGATTGGGTAGGGCAGAGTGGAACCTATTGCAGTAATACAGTTGAGCTTCATTTTAACTGGTGATCGTGACAGAATAAGGTGGAAAGTTTAAGAACTACTTAGGAGGTAAACCTCACAGTATTTTATGCTTGTTTGAACGTGAATGTTGGAGTGAAATGAGAGGGAGGAGTTCCTGGTGCCTGTCATGTATAGATTCTTGGTTCTGAGGTTAACTGTCAGACTTTAGGGTCCTTTCACAGTTTTTCTAAGGAAACACTTCATTTTTGCATGAAAAGAACTGACAAGCTAGAATTCATGGCACACTCACAGATTTTGCCCTTCAACCAGGCCTCTGTTGCACATATACTTTTTATTATAATCATTATTGTTTAACCATTGCATGGGATTCATTTCTGCGACCTTCCCATAGAATTAGATGGAACTGATTTTCACAAGCCCCATAAATCAAGAAAAAGTTAGGAAACATATGGCTACAGATTAGTCAGAAAGTCTTGTTGTTTAGGAGACAAAGACATTTTGATGAAGCCCCTGGGAATCTTTCAGCTGAAATATCTTGACAGTTTCCTTCTGCTCTTTAGGAGGTATCAGAGGCAATGGTCTTATTAGAGACAGTGAGGCAAAATTTTCCTACTCACCTCCTGTCTATTTTTAGGGTCATTTCCTAGTGTGATTCCAGAATGTTGTAAGGTGCTGAATTATTAGTAAATCCAAACAATAAGGCAGAGTAAAAGCTTTTATAACTAAGAGATAGGAGAAAAACTTTATCCAATGGATTGTTTCTTCTCCCTTCTGAAAAATGACCTTAGACTGACAAATCATATCCAACATGACCACAATACACACTATGCAGCCATTAGGAATTCATCTCCTGTTATGACAGGAATTGGTAAGATCTGTGGTTGCAAAGTTCTATACAGTTGGCTAGCCTTTGCAAACAATGTGGGAGAAGCACAATTCGTGGGTTTCTAGAGTTTGACAGAATCCTTTAATTTTTTATTAAAGGATGTGAACAGTTTACACAGTTGTCTGAATTTTCTAAGAGAAAACCAGGCAGGTCAAATTTCAGAAAGATATGCAGTACTCTTTTGGCATGCCAATGTGTTTTTCTTTGTATGCTCTATGGAGGACCATGAGCAAAAATAATAAAATTACTGTTCAAAAATAATACAAAACAAAACAAAACAAAAATCAATACAAGAATAAATATGTGGATAACTTTGGATTGTATTACAGGGAGGACTTTTAAAAGCACAAAACAAATGAAAGAAATGACAAAAGAGACAGTTTATGTCCCTTAGAAAAATATCTATATGGAAATATTAATCGAATCAAATGTAATGACAAACTGGATGGATATGGTTAAGAAATATGACAGAAAAATAGTTTAGAACCTTAACCTCTTGCTTTTCAAAAAAACAAATTCACAAGGAAATTTTAATTACTTTAGGACAAAGTTTGGAAATAGCTCACAGAGAAATACCAATAGCCTGTAAGTGTACTGTGATGACCATTTGTTTTTCCTTGAACTCTCCAGCAGTTATTCTCTTCTGACATAACTCCATGAAATTCATTTGGGAACTCCACCTCCGACCCCAGAGGTGAACCATGTAATCTAGGCTCAAGGCAATCAGTAGTTCAGAGCTGGGCATGTGTCCAAAGAGGATCCATTCAGATCTTAGGCTCTTTCTGGGGGCTAGTTGTAAAGAGGCTTTCCCACTGAACTTGAACCCAAGAATATACGACTTTGGAGTTACTGCAGCCATCCTGCCACTCTGTGGTACCTGAGAATAAAGTTTACATGTAGAAGAAAGAAGAGTACAGCAAGTAAACAAATAAGGAGACTAGGAAAGAATGACATTGTTTAGAGCCTAGAAATTCTTCTGTGCTTGGAAAGTAGTTACAACCTTTTTGCAGAACAATATGTTAATAATATTAGCTCATATGACCTAGAATATATGTTAATACAGTAAAAGGTTAACGTACTCATATTGCATATATTTGGTTGATATTATTACTAATGATTTTAATTTCCTTTTTCATGTTCTATTTCCTAAATTCTTCTAAAATGACATTTATTACTTTTGTTTTTTAATTTTTATCTTTTTGTATTACCTTTATAAATAAGAAATATATACATTATTAATGTATGTTAATTAATTTGATCAACTGTATGAGCAGCAGGACTTAATTCACATATTGTGAATTTAGCTAGACTTAAACATTTACTCTCACAGATATAATAAGATGTTACCAGTTTGCCAGATTGTGAGGTTTGAGGATACATACCTCTAGACTGCCAAGTGTGCCCAAGACTTCTGACATCAACTGCAAGTTTTGGGGGTTACCATAACCACTCAAAATTTAAACAATTAGCTAGAAGTATTCACAGAACTCATTGAAAGCCAGTATACTCATGGTTACAGATGATTACAGGAAAAGACAATATATGAAAATATCAGTTGAGGGACGAGATGAATAAGGCAAAGTCTGGGAGGGTTCCAGATGTGAAGCTTCTATTGACTTCTGGGTGATTTACTCTCCTGGAATTTGTGGTGACAATACACCTGAAGTGTTGCCAACCAGAGAAATTCACCTGAGTTTCAGTGTCCAGAGTTTTTACTGAGGTTTTATTACATAGGAATAATTGATTGATTTGTTGCCTATGTGGTTTAACTCAATCACCAGGTAGATTACTCTGCTTGGACTGCCATAACAAAATACCACAGACTGGATGACTTAAACAACAAAAATTTATTTCTTATAGTTCTGGAGGCTGGGATGTCCAAGATCAATGTCTTGGTAAGGTAGACTTTATTCTAAGGCCTCTTCTCCTGGCTTATCAATGGCCACCATCTTTCTGTGGGCTCACAGAGAAAGAGCTATCTGGTGTCTCTTATAAGAGCACCAATCTCATTAGACCAGGGCCCCACCCTCATGAGCTCATCTAACCAAAGTTACCTCCCCAAAGCCCCTTCTCCAAATACTGTCACATTGTGGTTTAGGGCTTCAATATATGAATTTTGGAAGGACACAAACACTCAACCCATAAAACCAGGTCAGTTGATACCACGGGATTCAAAGCCCCCACTCTAATCCACATGGTTGGTCTTTCTAGCAGGACCAGCTCCACACTAAGGTCCAGCGTGGCAAGAGCCCTCACCTTTAAACAATGGCATAGAATACCTGGCAGAAGCTGAGGACAAAGGCCAAGCTCTTGTGGGGCAAGGTCAAATTCTTCACCACACAGGTGCCATATATATGTATATATATGGCTAGTTTTTTTAAGAAAACAGGTTAACTTAGTAAAGTGCAATAAGGGAATAGCTTTATTCTTTATTCTTTCCCTTTTTCTGTGTTTTGATATAGGCTTTTCTTTCCCTACCTGATGACAGTATCTCTGGCAGATCCTGTGGCCGTACACAGTCACTGTCAATTATAAAAACAGTCTTCTTTAATCTTAAATAAAATTTAAGTCTTTTCTTCTCCCTTTCCTCACACTGAATCTGTGGCCTGGTACCTGCAGTAGGGATGAGACCTAGTCTCTTTTTCTCTTTCCCTCCACCTCCTTCCCAATCCTTCTGATACTGCCAGGGTAAGGTTTATATTCAACAGAGAAATAATTCAACAGAGAAATAGAGCAAATATTTTCATTGGTTGGATACCGGTGTAAACTGACTCTCAATACACTCTGCCATGTCAGGCATGCATGGGTTTATGTAGGCTTATACACAACAGATAATACTTTTTGGCTGACCTCTTTCTACTCTTTTATTAATTCTTTCTCATCCAAGTGGTTCTGTCCCCTAGTCCACAGCTCCAGGTCAAGCCACTTACCCATAGTGGCATTCTTGTGGCCCAAGGGAACTCATGCCTCCTGGCTCTACAAAATGCCAAATTTAGCTAAATTTTTTAGTTGATAACAAATGTCCCATTCAACATCCCATCAAATGTCCCATAACATATGGCATATGTTACTATGCTCACTTGCTGCCCAGAAGAACTAAGGCATATGGCTGCCTGCTTGCTGTACTGTCCTCTCCCTTCACCTTGTCAGTTAATGTTACCAAGGCTGGCATCATTGCCTCCTCTGAAGTTCCCAAGATAAGTGTGTACAGTCTTCTCTTCACATTACCCCCAAACCCGGAAGACTCACATCAGTTTTTCTTAAGAATTCTCTCATGCTTTACGTCATTAGATCTGTAGCTTCACAAGCATAAGATACAAATAGTGAGAGAGATGCTAATATTCCCTCTTACAGAAAACTCTTATTTATATTAATAATTTTGGGGGGCACCTCTCTTCACTTGGCGGTGGTGGGACAATGGAAACACTCTTTCCTTTCCATGGATGAAGGAAAGAGTGAGGCACAGGTTTCTCTACTCTTATGAATTTCCTTTAAGTAATCTCCTTATGAATCTTCCAGTCATTTTTAACAAAGACTGGAAGTGGATGATGGTCATTGATAGTCAAAGAACCAATTTAATCGCATGTTATTAAGTTCTGTGGGAATGTTTGTAGCTCTCTTTGGATGAGGCAGTTATATATCACCTACTTTCTGCAGCTTGGGGATTTCACCAAATTTTTCAAGTCGATAGGAAACGTCCCATTCAACATCCTAAAACATATGACATTTATTACTATGCTCATTTGCTGCCCCCCAAAACTAAAGAGTATTAAACTAATATAGACTTAGGGAAAACTATTATTTCTGATTGATCTTATTCTAATCTAGCACTTCCTAATGCTGCAGAGAAAGACTCTTCTAATGGAGGGATCCTCGGGCTCCCAGCATAATAAAGATTCTGAGAAATCACAACAATGATCTGTACCAAACCACCCCAAAATTCAGTGGATTGAAATAACACATTTATTCTTGTGTATCTGTTTGTCTTGTGGGGCTTGGCTGATCTCAGTTGAACTTGACTAGGTGGCACTCTGCAGACAGTGATGCCTCAGATCCTGATTCTAATTAAAGGTTGAAGTCAGAGTGGGCATATTCAGTATCTCTTATTTTCCTTGTGTCAGAGAGGTAGCCAGAGATGTCCCTTCCTCTCATAGCACTGGCACACAGGTGCAAGATAATAAGCACAAACATGCATCCTTCTAAGGTCTGGGCTTGGCACTGGCACATTGTTACATCTACCCATAGACCTTTAATCAAAGTCAGTCATTTGACTAAGCCAAAGTCAAGGGGTGGTGAAATATACCCATGATGAGGCCATGGCAAGGTGTGGATGCATTGTAAGGGAGAAGAATCAGGGAAATAATTCAATTTAATCTGAAATAACATTGTTTGATGAAAATTTTGCAAACTTTATATATATATATATATATATATATATATATATATATATATATATATATATATATATATATATATATATATATAGCCATGAAGTTATTTTTATTAAAATGAAATACGTAATAAAATCCTAGGTGCTTTGGGAAATGTTATTCTAGACCATTCTCAAAAAGTGGACAATAAACTGTCTACTGGGTCAGAGATAAGTTCTAATGGTTTACCTCAACAACAAGCAAACTTACTTCAAACAAGTAATGATGAAGTCATTAACCAGGCTTCAAACTCAGAGTCAGATGCTAGCTGTGGCATCCTTTATCTGAGTGACCATGGGTGAGACACTCCACTTCTCTAAAGTTTAGCTTCCTCATATGCAAACCTAAGATAAAGAATAATAGATTCTACTTCACTGAAAAGTGGTGAGGAGTAAAAGAGATAATATGAATGATTAAATAATAATCTATTTTCTATATGGTCTTGTTTATTTTTTACCAGTATCATCTGTGTATTAAATTTCACAACTGCCATGCCTCTTTTTTTTTTTTTTTTGCGGTACTCGAGCCCCTCACTGTTGTGTCCTCTCCCGTTGTGGAGCACAGGCTCCAGATGCGCAGGCCCAGTGGCCGTGGCCCATGGGCCCAGCCGCTCCGCGGCATGTGGGATCCTCCTGGACCAGGGCACGAACCTGCATCCCCTGCATCGGTAGGCAGACTCCCAACCACTGTGCCACCAGGGAAGCCCTGCCATGCCTTTTAAAATCGATTCAGCTCCCTTCTGTTTTAGACAGTAGTTGTAAACTTTTCAGTGCTTTATAACCTGTATTCTCCAAATACTTCTCTTCCTCACCACCTCCTGCTCCATCCTGGTTGCAACCATCACAGACTTAGAGAGTCTCAATAGTTTCCTAACCTGGATCCTCACTATCTCCTGTTGCCTTACTATCCACCAACCCATTCTCCACAGTGTACTCCACAGTGTACTAATGTGGTACTGTAAATAGAAATCAACTCTTATTCATACATACGTACAGATACACACATGTGCACGCACACACACGTCTCGTTTTTATTTTTTGTTTGAATTTATTATTTATTTATTTATTTTTCAAACAATTGTTTCATTGTTTTTAAAAAGGTCAAAATCTTTAACATGAGATACAAGATACAAAGGCTTGCATTGTATTTTATCCCTATTTTCCTCCATGTCTTGCAACGTTCTTCCCCTTGATCTTTTTACAAAAGCCACATCAATCTCATATTTCCTTAAAAGTGTCAAACTACCTTCTGTTCTTGCCTTTCCGGGGACTGTTTCCTCTACCAGGAGTCCTTTCTTGCCTTCACTAAACTCTCCCTCTCCTTCATGTCTCGGTCAATCACCACTTCCTTAGTCAAGCCTTCCAGGACTTTCCACCTTGGTCATTTCCTCCATTACAAGTTCTCATAATCACTGTGTTCCTTCCTGAAACATTTGTAGGGTAAGAAAAGTTTCTTTTCCTCTACCTATTTTAGGTTCTTTAGCTGGGGCTCTGTAAATTAGACTGGCCAAAGACAGATTAACAAGAGAAAAACAATAGAAATTTATAGACATGTGCATCACACATATACACAGAAAAACACCTAGTGATGACTAACCCAAAAGGGTGTTTAGAACTTAAATTAACATAATATCTTAAGCTAAACCAATGAAAAAGAAGTTTTAGGCTTCCAGGCAGGGGACAGTAACCTGGAAAAGCATAGTAAACAAAGGTTTAATAAGGTTTGTTATGCAGCTTTAAGTCAGTAGGTGCCTTCTCCATTGATAAGAGGTATTAAAAGTCCTCCTCTTCCTAGTATGGTAGAAGGAGACACCTTTTACAGATAGAAACTTCCTTTATAAATGTAAATTTATAAATGTAAATTTCCTTCACAAGTGGAAAACTTGTGCCCTGTTTTTAACACTTTTTCTGCATCTGCTGGTTCTCTGTGGCCTTTAGTTCAAAATAATCCATACGCCAAAGAGGCATATTTTGGGGTGACATATTCCTGTATCCTTCACATTACTTATTACAGTGGCAATGTTATATTTCTTTGTGTGATCATTTAGTTAATGTCTCTCTTATGAACTTGAATATAGGCTCCAAGAGGACAGGAGACATGCTGGATTCAGTCACTGATATCACTAATTTCATGCAAACCACCTCCCCAAATTCAGGAAATACATTTATTGGATTATTTTGACTATTATTTCTTATAGTGTAGGATAAGAATAGTTTATAGTATCTGGGATTACATTATTGTAGCACAAGGGAAAAAAAGGAAATATCTTGTATAGATATTCATTTATTGTCATAGAATGATTCCAAGTTTTTTCCTTAGAGTCTGATTTCTTTTTTAAACAAGTTTTCTTTTATATTATGCCTCAATAAAGAGGTTCTACCTTTGTTTATAACTTCTCTCTCTACCTTCTTTCACATCCTTCTATTCTTTTATCTTTAAAACATATCTTTTAATACTGAACCCTAAACTAACCTGATTCTATACCCCAAAAGCCTGAGTTTTGGTAAATCCCAAGGGGTTCCCCATCAAGCTAAAGAAAAACACTATTTACATGAGTGGATGAAGTCTCTACCATCTCAAATTCCTGTTATAATTAGTTTCAGAAGAACAGATTCATGTTATGTCTATTTCTATTCCTTTCCTCCTCTGTAGCAGGGGAATGAGTCATTAGAATTTTAACGTCAGCATTACATGCCAGCAGAAGTCTGTTGTTATGCTTTAACTACTTAAATATTCTGAATTCTGACTGGTTTATCCGTTCTACCTTTTATTGTAAGAAAGCAGGAATGGACTCCTAATCAAACAAGAGAGCGTGGAAAGCATGGAAAAGGTCAAATGAGTGCAAAATCGTCTGTCGATCATTAAATGGTGACAGAATTAGAAGGCTTGCTTTTGTGACTAAGATTGAAACTGAAACACAGAATTTCACCACATGAATCCTCTAGATACACAATGAAGGTGGTTGGAGTAGGAATGGAGAAGAATTAACTATTTTAAAACAATTGTGTTGCATTGAAAATTCTAAAAGGACACATTCTTTAGCCAGAGGAAATTGTTCCAGTGATAATGGGGTGGTGATAGTGTGCTGTTCTGAACTCATTCGAGTGCAAAATTTTTTGGATAAACATTTAAAAAGAAGCCAAGTCCTATTCTTGAAGCATTTCATAAATTTCACTACTAAGATAGTGTATCTTTTCAAATTGACCTTGTGCTTGTATTTTTTAAATTTAGAAATAATTGTTCTGAGTTGTAAATTGTGAGGTTCTATTTTTAGATATGAATTTGTCTCTAGTTCATTTATTTTTTGGCTACATTTTAATCTTCATACTCGTTTTTTTTTTCCCCAGAAATGCTGCCAAATAATACTCCTTTAGATTTCTAATTTATCATGTATTTAAATGGACTTTCAAATAAATCATTCTAAAAGTTGTTATTTCCTTTGCTGTGGATTAGTTCAAATTTGCTTTTAACTTATTTCTCATTGCTTTTAACAGTCACAACAATAGACCTTTGCCATCATTTCAGGACTGAAAGCTATGTACCAGCCACCAATTTTTATATATATATATATATATATATATATATATTTTTTTTTTTTTGCGGTACGTGGGCCTCTCACTGCTGCGGCCTCTCCCGTTGCGGAGCACAGGCTCCAGATGTGCAGGCTCAGCGGCCATGGCTCAGGGGCCCAGTCGCTCCGCGGCATGTGGGATCTTCCCGGACCGGGGCACGAACCCATGTCCCCTGCATCGGCAGGCGGACTCTCAACCACTGCGCCACCAGGGAAGCCCGATATATATATTTTTAAGACACTCATGTTATCTGTGGACTATTCAAAATGTTCGTTTTCCCTTCCACTCTCTCCTGCCGATTTCCTTTTCCTGCTGCACTACATTTCAGAACCTTCATTGTAGAAAAAGGAGAGGAGATAAAACTATAAGAGTGAGGTTCACTCCAATGACTAAATGAAGTTTGTAGTGTTATTTGTATGGTTCAATCTCCTCTACCCACTTTATCTTCCTAAGTCTTTGGAAATGAAATTTATTTGTTCCTATGCCAGGTGTTGAGACTGTTACCAAACTCAGGTTTGGCTGTTTGCCACTCAAAAGACAATACTCAAGAGGGAAGTGTTGGTAAAAAGGAAATGTTGCTTTAATCAGAAGGCCAATAATCTGTGGAGAAGGTGGATTTATGTCTCCAAAACCAACTCCGAAATTCGGCTTGTCCATAACAGTTTTTAAAGGGAAAAGGGTGAAAGAATCCCGGTGAATCATCGAGGCAGGAGGTTAGGTTCTGCATCATTCTCCATTGTGTGAAGACTGGCTGACTTCTCATTACCTTTCTTCAGATTTTATCTAGACCACGTGATCTGCCTGCAGGATTGCTAAGGGAGCTCCTGGGGGGTATAGAGCTAGTCATTCCTTAACTACTTAATTCTTCATCCTTATTTAATCTAGGAAAAGAATCAACAGGTTAGACAAGGCATGGTGTGCATTCAGTAGAGCATAAGTCAGGAGTTAGGTTAAACTGCCTCATGGTCTCCTTTCTGTAGTTAGGTTCTTCTAAGGTTAAAGGGGAACAGGAATGGGCCAATAGGAAAGAAGCAAAAGAGTTGCTTACAAGACCTGTACAAGGTCATCTGAATGGATCTTTTTATATATGGAAAACAACTCTAAAGCACTTAACCATTTATCATAAATTGGATTCTTTGGCTTAGCAACTGCTTTGTTAGCCAGCCGGCTCAGAGAAAAGTTTTTTGATCACTGGTGTTGTCTATAGACATGCAGTCTGTAACAGCAATAGAAATCTTGGAAGTTGAGAAGCAGCTGTGGACAGAAGTACAAGATAAATTACTGTCACTCTCATAACAAAAGTAAAGAGCTAAATTAGCTGATCCAGAAGTAAATCAGAACATCATGCTTAAGGATATAATTTTGTATTCCATGGAAGTTGAGAGGTAGACAACAAAACCCAATGTGAAAACTAATAGAAAAATAGAGAAGGCCCAGAAAATAGAAGTCACTATTAAAACATGTGATTTATAGGTCTGCCAGAGGGAACTCTAAGAGTCTCGATTTCAGTGAAATTATTTGAAAAATCTATTCAGAGAGGTGCAATGGAGAGGGCAAGGGAAGAGTGGAATAAAATTGATAGAATCCTTCATCTTCACATGCTCAGCACATGACTTCAAGGCTCAGTAAAAGTGCAGTTGGCAGTATTTTGAGTCCATGATATATAAAGGAAGCTGTATTATTGTCATGAGTCTTCATTAAAACTGACTAAACTTCACAGTCAGATTAGGCAAGTTCAGTTTGTTCAATATGTATGCATGTTGATTATAAGCACTCTTTTTGTCATTGCAGAGGGGAAAAACAATCAAACTTGGAGAATGCCCTGGACCTAGGACTTTATGTTTATAAATCCAATTTTCTTTTCATTATACCCCCTCTACATTGTTTTAGTCTTGAGCCAGAAGATGAATGGGTCAAATAAAGGAATGCTTTGTGGGTATGTGGATTACCAAAAACATGTAAGAGGATGAAAAGCATAATCTGATATGGGCACGGGTAATATATGTGATGTGGTAGTAGAGTGTGGCTCAAATGTGACAGCACATTCCAAGACCTCTGATAATTGCAAATACCTAATTTGGTGTGCTATTTCAGGCTTGCTATGTCTGAAACATGCATAAGAACATCTTATAAGGTTGACCACGGTTGGAGGAGTCTAAATCACTTTGTCAGTTGCAGCTCTTTAATGATATTAAATTCATTAGTACACTAAGACTGAGGTGAGAATAAGAAGTACTCACAAAAATATACTATTTCTATTGTCTTTGAGTTTTTAAAGGGCTCTTAGGGGTAGTTGAAGCAGCAATCTTCAACTATTATGCTAGAGACAGTGTGCCAGGTAAGGAAGTGGGCTACAAATAAACCATAAGACCCAGTTAAGACTCTGAAACAACAAACTATCTTGCTTGAGAAATAAAATGTGAAACAACAACCAAGAACAATTGAAATCTCTGAGATCCAGCCTATCAGTGCCTAGACTGTATTGACCATGATTAAATGTTGAATAGAATTCATTCATTCGTTCGTTCATTCATTTGAGGATGGGAGACAACACCAGAGTGGGCACAATAGTACATACCTCCTTTCTTCAGTATTTTTTGACACCACCACATCCTCCTAAATATTGGAACATGGGAAGTGAGAATGGGAGGAGGGGGAGGTTGCATAGGGGTTGGCAAAGATGACCTTTTGATAATCTCTGTTTAACTCAATTGCACTTGGATATATTAATGTAGAAAAATGAAGAATATAGAGGAGGAAAGATAATTTTTCCTCTATCTGTCTGAGTTCTTGTCTGAGATCCCTGTAATAAAAGACAGATTAACAAAAGTAAACCAAGCTAGTTTATTAACATGTACAACTCAGGTATACTTGGGAGATACCCAGGAAAACGTGAAAAACTCTCTGGCGTGGCTTAGAACTCAGGCTTGAATGTCATTTTAACCTAAAGATAAAAGAAAGAAATGTGTGTGTTTGGCAGAGGCCAGTTATGAAGAGGTTACTAGGAAAAGCTTAGTAAATAACTATAAGGTTTGTTATGAAGACTTAAGCGAGTGCCTTCTCTACTGATTAAGATTCTCTTGTGACTTAGAGTCATCCTTCTCTTCCTGATACAGAGAAGGAGACACCCTTACAAATGAAGATTTCATTTATAAATGTAAATTTCTCTTTCTAAAGGGTACCTTCTACTTTTCTGAGAGCTTTTCCTGTTGTGCTGTTGCTCAAAATAATCAGCTCAAAATAATGCTTATGCCAAAGAGGCATTTTTGGGGTGTATATTCTGCTGTCCTTTATAGAAGAATATTGTTTACATAATTATGTAGGTCAATATGACCTAGAAGAAATTTTAAGTTGCACTTATATGTGTTAGATTCATTAATTTTATATGTATTTTGGAATATACAGGAAAGGTGTACAAAAGTGTCAGGCAGTTAACTAATACAGATATTTTTTCCCCTCAATTTTATGTTTGTGCTACAATCAAAAGATGTTAGTTTTTTAAAAGACGTTAGTTTATTTTTCTTCAGTAGAGTCCTCCAAATTGTGTGAGTTTTAGGCCTCATAAAACTTTTATCCATCCCTTATAAATATTTAGCAATCATAATTTTAAAAATAGATTTGTTTAAAAGCATGAACTCTTAGTCACTTAACCAGATGTAAGTTATATTTTTGACATAGCTTTCTATCAAGCTTGTGATGGTGAGCCTATAAGTATTAACTGACTCACAAATGACAGAAGGGGCCACTGCAGCTAGCAGAGAAGTTAGTTGTTAGGGTCATTAGATAAATAGGAAAAAAGCTATAAAAATGGAAGTGTTATGAATATCACTGTATGATGTACACAAAACTTGCCACACATTGCATGAAAAATCTTAGTACAGGAAAAATACTTTGATATCTATAAAAATATAATTATTTGAAGTCTTAGGCATCATCTTATTCGAAAAAATTGACTTTCATAATTTTTCTTCATCAGGGTTCATCAACACTCAGAGGTCAGTACCTTTGAGATAGCTCCGGAGATTTGTTAACAGAAATTCTCTTATAATAGTTTTCCAAGAGAAAACAAAAAATTCTAGGAAACTTGGTCAATAATCATTTTTTCCTAGGTAAAGCATGGTGTGTTGTGTACATTTTTTAATAGTGGTAAACATGTCAGACTCTAAAATGAGACTAATATATTATCAAGGTATTTATCTTATTAATTTGTGTTTCCAAATACTGCAATTTTTGATTAATGCAATGTTTGGAAAAATAAATCTGCATCTACAGATGTGATTCTCTCACCCAACAATATCTCCCTACAATTGTTCTTCTGTTCTTCAAATTCCACTTCTTCAAAGAAGACTTCCTGACTGACCCTCTTTAACCCTCTCTCCTCTGAAATCTTATATTACTATTGTTTTACAAATACTCTTTATAAATTATTCCTCACTGTGATTTTAATTCTTCATTGTTCAAGTCTAATCTCCCCAATTAGCTTTTAATCTCTATCAAGACAAGATCTGTGTCTTTTGACTTCTTGGTACTGCTCACAGTAAAATGTAAGTAATTAAGATTTAATTTAATTTAATTCGATGTAGATTCCAATGGATTTTTTTCCAATTAGATGGTTTGGGATTTTTATCCATTAAAAGATATGCTATTATTACTAATTTTAGCCCTTCACACTTATCCAAAGGATGAGCTAAGACTTGTTATACTTTGCAGTCTTGAGATACATTTCATAGGCTCTTCATCTAATCACTTTTCTATTCATCTTCTACAAATTCTATCCATAAAATATAACATGCAATTGTCTCAGCTCAGATTTACTATAAATCCTTGTTCTACAAGAAACCGTATATTTATAAATTTATGAAAAACATTAGATATAGGAGTAAGAACATATTGAAAACATTTTAAACATATTATTCAAGAAAGAGATGATAATGTATCAGATCAGATTTAAGTACTGAATAAAGAAGATAACTTCTGGATGGGGGGATCTGATTACTGTGTCTTGCCCCTTTCACCCACAATTTGACTACTCTCTTCAAACATTTAAAAATATATATATTTAAAACCATTCAAGGTTTAAATAATCAGTTTGTTGAGCCGTCTAAATTCAATTGCTTTAAAAAAAAAATGAAGCAGTTTTATTTTTCTTCAATCACTGCCTTTAACTATGCTGTAACTTATCTCCATTTCTGGTCCCTTAAAAAATATTTGAGAGATTCCCTATTCCCAGTCAATCTCACTTATTATAACCAGCCCAGTTAAAACATTGAAACTTAAACTCTATAAATCTCATCTCCTCACCTCTACTTAGCACAGACCAGATTCCTGGCTCCAACACATGAAGGGAGTGCTGAGGAGCATGGCTTTGGAATACATCCACCACTTCTCTCTTCCAGGTCCAAAATTTTTTCCATTAGGAATTGAGGGTTCAGCTTAGGGGACAAGATTACTCTTATCTTTTCAGAGGGAAGAGATAGAATCTCCTGTTTTTGGCTACAAAGCTTCTAAGGACAGATAGCAATTGGGTGAATAGTCACCCTAAAAAGATATGTCCAAGTCCTAGCCCCTGGTATCTGTGAATGTGACCATATTTGGAAATAGGGTGTTTGCAGATGTAATTAAGGATCTCAAGATGAGATCCTCCTGCTTTTATAGCATGGTCCCCAAATCCAACAATGAACATCCTTATAAAAGAAAGAAAAGGAGAAAACACAGAGACATACAGAGAGGAAAGTTATGTGAAGATGGAGACAGAGATTGGAGTTTTACATCTACAAGCCAAGGAACATCGAGCATTGCTGGCAGCCATCAGAAGCTAGGAGAGAGAGACATGGAATGAATTCTTCCTCAAGCCTTCAAAAGGAACCCACACTTCAGACACCTTGATTTTGGACTTCTGGACTCCAGAACCGTGTGGTAGTAAGTTTTTATTGGTTTAAGCCACCTAGTTAGTGGTAATTTGTTATGACAGCTATAGGAAACTAATACAGTCTTGTTCTTGATACCTGTGTGTGGCAGATATCTAAATGTTTGCCCTGTCGGGCTGTATACTCGAGTTCTTAAGAGAATCTTAGGCAGTCTCCCACTGTCATTTCCCTGATCTGAAAAGTCAGCCTTGAGCTCAAATTTCCCTCTTCATCTTAACCCCTGTAGCAAGCAGTATATCCAAAAGTTTGTGCTGTTGTTATCCTCTTGCCTTGAGGTCAATTCTCATTTATGGCTCACTGGCAAGATAGCTCAGATATTCTGTTGTATTCCCCTGATCTCTGAGAAACCCACACATTTTCAACACGACAAATACTGAAAACAGGTCACTCTAGTCCTTTCACTTCTGTACCTCTCCCTAATTTTCTTGTCCTGCTCTGAGGAGTCTAATGCCTAACAGTCAACTAACTTAGGGAAGGGTATGCCAGCTCTTGCTCCTGAAGGACATTCATTTCTAAGAGTACAGCATGGTTTCAGATTTTTTGAGAAGCAGCACCCCCTTCCCTGTGGGGAGGGGGATTAATAATATTTTCTCTAAGAACTTACAGTTTTTACAAGAAAAATAACCTAATGTCTTTCTCTCTCTTACTCCACATGGACCCAACCTCTTTCTTAGATTGGGAAAGAAGATGGAATTGCAGCTGGTGCTATAGTTGAGGCTGGTTCTCCAAACCCATAATTAACTCAGGAGTCAGGGTGGGGGTAGACAATGTTTGCCTTTAGCTGTTGACCAGCTCTCCTTTAAATGTTGGGTAATTAGTGCCTCTTTGTCTTCAACTTTGGATGCTGGACACTGATTTGGGGCACACTGGGAGCCATTTCACTCAATAACATTACATATACTTTATGTGAAATCCCTCCACTAGTTATCTTTAAGTTTGTGGATTAAAATCTTTAATGTGAAAAAGCAGTTAGCAAGATTTAATTTTACTATTTATATGATGTCCAACTGAACTCTTCAATTTAATTCTTTGTAAAGTAAGAGAATTGGACAAAAATCAGGTATTTCTTACGTAACTGGTTTTTAGGAGATAAAAGGGAAAATAAATGTGCAGAGTAGTCACTGTGAATGGGGGCTGCAATCAACTTAAAAGTGTCAATACTTACCTGAGATATTGACATTGTTAGCCAAGCCAATCATAGCAAGTCTTCTGGAAGCCAGTTCCTAACCTCTGCTAGATGGCCTTTAATGTCTATTCCACATTTAATGGTCCATGCATCTGTTCTCTATGCCACTTAGACAGTATGAGACCATATATTTCTTGTCATAATGATTGGAAGTGAGTGTTACTAGTCTTTTTAGTTATAAGGGACCAGAAATATTATATATGCAATTCTCCTTTGTTCCACATGATTTTCAAATGGCACATAGGACATTCATGCAATGAAAAAAAATCTGTTCTTATTTATTTGAATAGAAACTCAATTCTGTTTTTTATAGAGAGAGATATAAAGATTCCTTGCATAATTTTATAGAGATATTTTTCCTGAAATACACATTACTGTGTATATTGAGGGATTATTGCACTTTATTTTGTTTAAAGTCTTAGCCAGCATTGTTTAGTATCAGCCACTCTTTCACAAAATCATTTCAGCAATAGGAAGTTATTCATAGAATTTGAGTCCCCAATCCTTCACACCTGAATCAGGTAGCATTTGTAGTTTTGCATTTATGTAATTATATGGGTAGAGGCCAGCATCTGACTATGTCATGAAATCTTCTTGTGTAGCTATGCCTAAGAGTGTACATACTGAACTTCAGATTTTTTCCCTAATAAACTGCTTTCTTATTATTTATACTTAAATAGCAGATGGGGCATTATATAGATATTAAAAAATATGTGTAGGTAGATCTTCATATCTGTGGTCTTCATTTTGGGTGGTAAACCATGTATTACAAATTATTTGCTATAAAAAGGGAAAGATGGTTTGATAACACTGATCTATACCTACTTTCAGAGATCTATAAAATTCCAAAGTTCATAAAAATTCCAGAGTACCCATGTATGTACATATATGGATCTTCACCTATTTCCTGGTATACACATCTGCAATGTCTTTTAGTATGTCATTATCCTCACACTATGATATTCTTTTCAGAGTCACGAGGGGTTTAAAATAGTTTGGTCTTATTGTAACATAGTAAAAATTTCAACCTGACTCCAACTTCCAGAGAAATTATTCATTTGATGATTTCCCGAATAGAGGCAGTTTTCAGTTGTAGATTTAATATGAGAGAAGTGCGGATCCCTAAATATTGTCTATGGTTATTTTTAGATTTTTACAGAATTCTTTTTTTACCATGATTAAAATATTTATGAAACTGAGGAATTTTAAAATTCAAACGAATAAATTGGAAACTCAGTGTTAAATGGCAAAGCATTTTCAACATTATAATGAGGATGGATCATTTTATTTTCAGACACTTTTTCTTTTTAATTGAATCTAATTAGTGAGCACATGCTAAAAAAGGTGAAAATATTAATGAGATATTCATAGATGTTTCATAGAATGAAGTCAAATATTATCACCTATATATATATATATATATATATTGTATATATGTTACAGAGAAAATTCTCATTATGCAAGATAATTGTGACTTGTCACAAAAATTTTCCATAGCAATTACAGGTGACATAAAATTGCAAGAAGCCATTTATCTGATCTTTCCCATTTCTGTTATTTACTACCTTTTGTCCATAAATGAATCTTCCTATTTGCTCACATCTTTAATTATCACTAAAAAATAAGAGAGTGAGAGAGCAATTTCTACTACAGTTTTAAACTAAAAGTTTGCTCATTCTGCAAACGTGGTGAGCGCCTGATACAGTTAAAAGATAGCGTAGATGTTGTCAGGGATAGAAAGTGTGGGAGACAATTTATATCTCTTATTTCTCCCCATTCTGCAATTATAGAAAAAGATAGTTTACATTTTTAAAAATTTACATATTCTTTAATTTGTTACATTTATTAAATTGGGCGACAAAAATAAAGTGATTTTTAGGATAAGCATTTCTGTATCTTCTTTTTCCCTAGTTTGTATTTTCATTATTTTTATATTATTTTCATTTCCTTCATAAAGTTTTATATATCTGTGATATAATGTCTAAATTTGCAGATTGACATAAAGCCCAGGTTGACAGTATATATGAACAGTAGTATAATCCAAAAGGAATACCTTTATATTGTTCATAATTGTTTCTAATTTGAACTATAATTATTAAGGGAATCTGCTAACAGAAGATTGTTTGGCAGAGGATATAACTACAGTGTTATGTAACACACAAATTACTCCTCAAGGTAGCAACCAGCTTGAAGGAACCTATAACTGTCATGTCCCTGAGGGGTGCTTAATCCAGAGTTCATGGCTGAAATTATATGCAATATTTTAAGCATTTTTCTGTGTGTGTGTGTGTTTGCGATTTTTGAGGGGTGGGGGAGGGTATGGCCCATTTATTATCATCAGATTCTAAAACCTTAAGCCCGCACCGCAACGACGAGCAGCCCCCACTCGCTGCAACTAGAGAAAGCCCGTGCGCGGCAACAAAGACCCAACACAGCCCCACCCCTCCAAAAAAAATCCACTAACACTATTGGCTTTGACAGGCTCTGCTCAAATAAAGACTAGTTCCACTTCATTTTTAAGCCATTCAGCTTTATCCAAGTGACATTCCTGAAAGTTGTACATTTCATTTGTGCATTCTAATCATTTAATTTAGTAAGCTTAATAAGCTTATCTCTAGTCAAAGATAACATGACATTTATATGACTCTAGGGTGTGTGTTAGGACTGGATTCTTCCTGTTTCAGTTTCAATGTAGACTCTATTTTGATAATATCAGATACCAAAGTGAGTGTGAAACAAATCTACCCAGGAAGATTTTAGAAGAGATTGATTAAGAACCTACTCTTTTATTTCTTGAACACTCTCACTTACTTAGAGACTATACCAGAGGATCACGGTGTAAAGAGAGGATCTTATGAAAAGGATTAGTAAAGATGTTTCTTTGGAGCTGTTGCCCTGCTGGGCTGTTCCATCCTCTTTTGAGGAAGAGGCATTAAGAGGGGAGTTACTTTCCAACCCCAAGCTTTAAGAGGGTGGGCTTCTAGACTCACAATTGGTGACTTTTGAAATAGTCAGGAAACTTTATTTGTGCCTGACCAAAATAAAGCAAGGTAAAGCAGAATGAATTCTGAGGTTTTTCTTGCCCAGGAAACCCAAAGGAAGAGAGAAGTTCTGACCAAAAGCTGTTGTTTTGGTGGCTGCACTGGGGTAGACCCACCCTCTCAAATCCTGTCAAGGAAAAAGAGGTGTAATTGTTCCTGGTGAACCAGACGTGGATGCGCTTTGAAGATTTTGGGGGCGTGGGGGTGTCCATTAGGGATCTCAGGAGGAAGCAATGAGGGCTGGAAGTGTGCTCTGGATGCTCTGGGACTAGGGCAGAGTCACAAGAGGCCACATGTTGTAGAGACAGATCAACCCGGGACAAGGGCATTTCAGGCAAGAGGAGGAGCACAGAACGATTCTGAGGCTTATAAAATCAAGATCATGAGAGAAAGGGTCAGCTTTGATTATCTGCTAGGTGCACTGAAGGCACCCAGAGGTTCACCCATCTCCTCTGCTCAGATAGCGCAAAGCCACCCAGTCAAGTAAATCTGGTAAGGAACCAAACAGCAGCTTGCAAGTAGAAAGAGAAGCTGGTAGACAGCAGAAGCCCTGGGCACCACCCTCGTCCACCTTCCTTGAGCTTCCACTTGAGCAAGAAAGAGATTTCAAACAACATCGACTGGAGTGTTTTGAGCATCTGATAGTGGATATTCTAATTACTAAAATGAAATAGTATCTGCAAACTGAAATGACCACCAAGAATGTGCAAAAAAGCCTTGGGACCCACTGAACTTCCATCCAGGGCTACAGGGAGATGGTCTTTATTGTAGAAAGTTTAAAGGAATGGTGTTAGAGCAAAAGAAAGTTGTGTTTTACTCATGTCTCAAGTTCTATTTGTTCATTATACTGGTTATACTGCTTAAATGGAATCCAGGCAATTAGTACTCATACTGATAACTGATTCTTTTTTTTTAATGCAACATACTATTTTTTTTTTACGGTACCGTAGATGAATAGATGGGTAGAGTCTAATAGTACTTAGTTTTCAACTGATATGTTTTAGTCTCCATCATTTTCACTATTAAAATGATAAGTCATACATGTTTAATCCTTGATGTGTTTTCCATACTATTTCAGGTCATGATATAGTTCATTTCCAAACTTAGTGATTCTCAGAAGAATCTGGGTGTCCCTTATGTTAGTGAGAGTGTGTCTGTCATCCAGGGTCAATACTCATGATTCCATACAGCCTTGCCTCCCACCTCACTCACTGGAGATGAGAAAACTCTGACTTTTAGAGACAGACTGTCTGGAAGTCATAATGTGAAACTGCCTTCTAAACAAATTCAGCTAAATCACATTTAATATCAGATTTTAGTGACTTTCTCATGACTGTTTATCAGCTCTCTAAGCTCCCAAATGAGTCTTTAATTAATTGTTTCTCCTTTAGTGGCTCATTTTCTGTCAGGTCCTAGAGCACTGTTTCACCACTCATAGGGCAGAAAGGCTGTCTGAGATTCCACTACTGTTAAATGTAGCCCAGCATCATTTAAGTATGTTACCTTGATGACGGTGATGTCACTCAGGTATTTGGCCTACAAGGAACTAGCACAATTTCACTTATTTCATTTTAATGGGTCCCCTTGGCTTTGAGGCTATAAACTAAAATACCATTGCAGTCTCCTCTAGCAATCTCAAACTTAATTATTCCACTCCAGGAAGCTGTCTGATGGCCCTGCAGAGACCTGCTTTTGCTCTCAAATGCAATCCCTTATTGTGTGACAAAATTACCTTTGTTTCACGTTCTTTTTTTTTTTAATTTATTTACAAACAGCATGGAAAACACTTCTCAGCACAACTTAATAGGTGATTATCACACATTTGATTTCAAGAAGTTAGATTGGATATTTGTCAGGGTTTACTTTTTATTCTTTCCTATGAAATCATGAAGATTTCTTAAATACTATTCCAAGTACTGGGCATTGTGGGTAATGAGGTGTAAATTGCCAGGATAGCTGACTCGAATCTTTTCCCCTACTAAGTTTTGATATTATTTATTAAGTTTCATAGTTCAGATGGCACATCTTATATGCCCATCTCTACCAATATCTTTTTTGCTGCTTTGAGCAAATTTAGTTTTCTAAACTAAAATTTCTAAGTGATTTTGCAGAAAGCAGAGAGAGTGACAGAGATACATTGCAAGAGAAAGAGCCAGAGATATCAGAGATTTACAGATGTCATTTGCAATACACAGTTATTTATGAAAATGGAAATGGTCACTAACACATTTGATGAGTGATTGAAATTTTCTTTTTAAATTTTACATTTATAATATGGAATAATACTAATATGAATATTCTCACAATTTGAATAATAACCAAGAAAATTTCAGTTCATAGTCAAAAAGAAGATTGAACTGAAAGCCAGAAACTCTGTAATATTATACAAAGGAATATTTCAGCTCTGTTCAACACTTTGGTCTATGAAGACTAATAGGAATCTTATTTCTTACATCGGTCTCACATTGTTTAAAGACAAAGGGGTAGCCCATGTATGTGCTATGTTTCCTATTAATAACATTTTCTTTCCATTGCTGGTCTTAGGCTTTGGGAAAAAAAATGGTGAGGTGAGAGAGAAAGTGAGAGAGCCTGGTTTTATTATACTTTATGTGTGCAAGTAGTTTTTCACATTGTTCTTTTCAGCCTAATGCTGTCATCTGTGCAAGAAGTTAAGTGCATGAGAATTAATATGCTCTAGTCAATAGATGAAGCAATAAAATATAACTGAAGAGAAAGGACTCCCATCATACACAAACTTTACAGACACTTAATTCCCTATGTGGATGGGATATTTACTTTCCTGGACTGAAGCTTCATATAAAACAAGAATTAGATTTTCTTCATTTTGAGCTTGCAATCCTACTTCATTTAACAACTGTGGAACTGAGAAAGAAAAACAGATGCACGGACAGACAATGTTTGGAAAAAGAACCAGAATCAAGTTGAATTCCACTTGTTTATTTTGGGTTTTGGAGAATGTGGAAAAAAAGAGATTGAATTTAAACACACAAAAACCACAAACACTTTTTTCTAAAACTCATTTTAGTTATCCTCCCTGAACAAACTGAACAATATTTAGTCAAGCTCTGTCTCAATCCCAGTGACCAGTTTTAAATTACCGGATGGTCAGGGGAGGATTTGTGAGTGCATCAAAGATTGACAAGCCATTGCAGACAGAGCAGGCTGATGCAGGTTTCACATAATCTATTGCTTCACCATGAAAGGTTCCCCATAAAATGAGTTACTATACTTTGCAGACACATTGAAAAACATATAGGTATTCATAGATGTTATTTGCTTAGGCTTAGAGATAAATAAAAACTAATACTAAGTTTTTAATATTAAGAAATGCCAATTTCTTAATATTAAAGAAGACTTTATGATTGAAGGCTAATATACCAAAACATAAAGTCTATATATTGTTACCACATAAGTGAAGCATATAATTTCCTACTCAAAGGGAACTAATAGGTTAAAATGACACAACAGTCCTGAAAGAACTTTGAAAACGTTTATATAAACCTATAGCTTTGACTTTCATTTTGACCATAATAAATTTCATCCTTTTTCTACTCCTGCAAAGAGATTATTCTCCATATTCAACAAAGTTAAATTATGTTTTTAAGCAAGTCTCTTTCTATTATGAGGGCTGATTTATTCAACAAATATTAATTAATGGTACTAAGCACTGTGTGACTAGGTTTGCTTCATTCCTGGTCCATCAAACAGAAGACTTTTAGTCAGGGCAGATACAGATTTTGTGGGTCTGAAGTTTCTAAAATTTTTAAAGGAATGAAGTACAAAATTGTAAACACATAACTACGAGGGACCTCTCCTAGGGTCTTGGAAGGGGTGTGGTCTAGTGAGGGTCCCAAATTTTAAGCTATATTAGCTTCATAGTTAATCTTACCCTGGTCTCTTGTAATCTTATGGAAAGCACGATTCTCCTATCCTTTGAATTGGAAACAAATGGTGTCAACCTGAAAAAACAAAAAGAATGCACTCTCCTTTGCTTTTCAATACAATGCTGAACAAGATTTTCTTCAACTTTCCAGCATCAAATGGTGGTAAATATGTCTTTCCCTACGTCTTTAGTGGTATTATGATAAGGACACATTGTTTGGGTGGCAATTGATCTAAATGACAGGTAGCAGGAGATGAATCCCACAGCATCAGGAAGTGTATTATGGAGATATGGTACAATACAAGCAACTTAAGATCTCATAAATATTAAGAGATAGTGTGGAGCCCAAACCAGGAGTGAACTTAGAGGTGTCAGAGCAGGGATTCAAGCTAGGGAAACTGAGGTCATTACAACTATTCATATACTAACTGAGCCTGGGTTTTGGTAACACATTTATGGAGCACCCACCTATTGGCCATGCATTATGCTAGGCCCTAAAGATATACACACAACAGAAACCAACCACCAGGGAATTAAAAATCTTGTGGGAGAGGTACCTTCTTCAACAGGTGGCATTAAAATAACTGATTTTTAAATTATAAAAACCTATATAAATCATGAAGTTCCTTGAGTGATTATAATTTGTTTACTTAATCAATTTGGAAATCACTCCAGTCCTCCACTCTACCTGCAACATATCCCCTTGATTCAGGAGGCATATCTTTGATTACCTTCACTGCCATTTAATCCAATCCCTATGCCATTTCAGTTTTTCACAGATGCTGGAACTTGGTTAACTCTTGGAAGGTGCACCTGGGGCAGGATTTGCTTTGCATGGTACAGTTAGTGGTCCCATGTTTGGATGTGAGAAGAATTAAAAATAATTTTAATTTTAAAATTAAATAATTTAAATAATTTATTGATATGCAGATAATTTTATTGACATGCTGCCTTCACTATAGAAGTGAAGGAATACCTTGCTTCATGATCTCAGGAAAGAGGAGGCTTCCTTCTTCACATAAGACAACCCTTCCCTAGAAGTCACCCTATAGTCTCTGGAGAGAAGATGCCCTCATAGAGTTTTGAGCTCCTGGCAGCTTTAGATAGTACCAGTGACTTTCATGCCGTCAGATGCTAACTTCATCTATCAGCAGTGTAGGGGAGGACAGAGGGTTACTCAATCCTCTTGCAGTCCCTGGCTGCATCTGAAAATTAAACTAACAAAAAGCAATTAGCAGGAGAAAAGTACACAAATTTATATAAGTTTTATGTGACATGGGAGATTTTATTAAGGAAATGAAGACCCAAAGAAATATACCTGAGTATTTTAATGCTAGGTTTGATGAAGAATGCACAGTCGTGTAGATATAGGATAGGTCAGAGAGCATGAGGTAAGTATAGCAAACTGGGGAAACTTAGCAAGGCCTATTTGTTCAGATTCTTCTTGGTGTCCCTTTGTCTTTGGAGATAAGGATGCTCATTTCCTCCGGGTATAGGGAGGACACCTCTCACATAGGGATTTCATGGTCTGTTTCAGGGAAGAAGGGCAAGCTTGGGGCTGGAGGTCAGAGTGAACTTCCTGCTTCTCAAACTCCTTCAGCTTAAAATATTCAATATGCCAAGGTGACAAATTTGGGGGTAGCATGTCCTGAAACCCAGCAGCAGCAGCAATGGAAACATTTGATCACTCCTGTCTCCTTAAAACACTTTCTCCTGAATTCTGGGATACAATTCTCTCTTGGTTCTTTTCTACCTCATGAGTTCTTCCTCCTGAGTCTGCTCTGTCAGTTTCTTTCTTCCTAATGTCTCCAAGTTGGAATGCTCAGGGCTCAGTCTTGAAGCTTTTGTCCTGTCAGCCTATCTACACACTTCCAGTGATCTCATCAGATCACATATATGGCTTCAAATAACATTGATATTGTGATGACTCTATATCTCCAGCCTGAACCATTTCCATGAAATCCAGGCATGTATGTTAAACTGCCATAGACATCTCCACTTAGATTTCTCAAATTAATATATCAAAAATTGTGTTCCTGATTTCCCATCCTAAACTAACTTTTCTCACCTATAATCCCACCTCCTAGTCAAAGTCAATTCCATTATTCTAGCTGTTCAGACAAAAACTTTGAAGTCATCATTGATTTCTCTCTATAGTTCCCACCCTATATCCAAACCAATAGTAAATTCTATCATCTCTGTTTGCAGTCCAATATAGAATTTAATTCTTACTACCTTCATTGCTACTGTCTACATACAAAACACCATTATTTCTTGCCTGGGCTTTTGCAATAGCCTTATAACTGGTCTCCATTATCACCCTTCTCTCACTACAGATTAGTCTCTTCCCACAGTCAGGGTGATTCTTTCTAACATATCAGATTATGTCATCCCCTACAAAGCCCTACAATGTTTATCCATCTCCACAGGGCTAAAATCTAAAGTCCTAATTATCTGGCTTCCATGACATTTTTATGCTTTCCAACTCTGGGCTCCTCCTTGCTCACTTAGGTCCAGATATGCTGGCCAATGTGCAGTTTCTTGAACATGTAGAACATGTTCCAACCTCAGAATCTTTGCACGTGCTGTTCTCATTATGCTCTTCACCAAGATATTTGCACAGCTTATTCTCAGTTGATTCTTAACTTTCAGGAGACAGAGAGGAGAAAACACCTACCACCTGAAATTCACTATTCATCTTACCTTGATTTATTTTCTTCATATAAGGTATTGTCATTTAACATATTATTGAATTTATATGTTGTTTTTGGCTTTATTGAGGTATAATTGACATATAACTTTGTGTAAGTTTAAGGTGTATGACATATGGTTTGATACACTCATTTTGCAAAACTAGCATAGTAGCGTTCCTTAACATTGCCATCACCTCACATAATTACCATTTCTTTTATGTGGTGAGAACATTTAAGATCTACTCTCTCAGCAATTTTCAGGTTTATAATATAGTATTCTAAACTATTGTCACCATGCTGTACATTAGATTTCCAGAACTTTTTCATCTTATAACTGGGAGTTTGTACCCTTTGACTGACATCTTGCCATTTCTTCCACCCTCAGCCCCAGGCAACTATCATTCTACTTTCTTTTTCTATGAGTGTGACTTTTTTCCCCTAGATTCCACATAAGAGTGATATAATGCAGTATTTGTCTTTCTCTTTATGACTTACTTCACTTAGCATAATGCTCTCAAGATTCATCCATGTTGTAACAAATAGTAAGATTTCCTTCTTTCTCTTGGCTGAATAATATTCCATTGTACATCTGTACCTCATCTTCTTTATCAATTCATCCATTGATAAACACTTAGGTTGTTTCATATCTTGGCTATTGTGAATAATGCTGCAATGAACATGAGAGTGCTGATATCTTTTTGGGATCCTGATTTTATTTCTTTTGGATTTATACTCAGAAGTGGGATTGCTGGATCATATGGTAGTTCTAAATTTAATTTTGTGAAGAACTCTGTACTGTTTTCCATAGTGGCTGAACCAATATACATTCCCATCAACAGTGCACAAGGGTTCCCTTTTCTTCTCAACCTTGCCAACGTTTCTTATCTCTTGTCTTTTTGATAACAGCCATTCTAACAGGTGTGAGATGTTATCTTGTGGTTTTGATTTGCATTTCTCTGATGACGAATGATGTTGAGCATATTTTATTTACATGTTGGCCATTTGGATGTCTTTTTTGATTAAATGTCTATACAGATCCTCTGCCCATTTTAAAATCAGATTGGTTATTTTTTGCTATTGAATCATATGTGTTCCGTATGTATTTCAGATATTAACCCCTTATCAGATAAATAATTTGCAAATATTTTCTTTCATTACATAAGTCTTATTTTGTTGATTGTTTCTTTTGCTGTGCAGAGGCTTTTTTGTTTGTAAAAAGCCTCACTTATTTATTTTTTTTGCTTGTGCCTCTGATGTCAGTTTCAAAAACTCATCTCTAAGACCAATGTCAAGGAGCTTTTCCTCAGGTTTTCTTCTGGGAGTTTTATGGTTTCTGGTCTTACATTTAAATTTTTAATTAATTTTGTGTTAATTTTTGTGCATGGTATAAAGTAGGGGTTTGATTTCATTTCATGTGATTATCCAGTTTTCTCAACACTATTTATTGAAGGGACTATCTTTTCCTCATTGATTATTCTTGGTTCCCTTGTCAAATTTTAGTTGACCATATACATGAAGGTCTATTTCTGGGCTCCTGAATCTGTTCCATTGTCTATGTATCTATTTTTATTTCAGTTCCATTACTGTTTTGATTACTATAGGTATCTAGTACAGTTTAAATCAGGAAGTGTGATGCTTGCAGCTTTTTTCTTTCTCAGGATTGCTTTGGCTATTTGGGGTCTTTTGTGGTTTCACATAAATTTTAGAATTGTTTTTTTCTATTACTGTGAAAAATGTCATTGGAATTTTGATAGGAATTTAATCGAATCTATAGATGCCTTTGAGTAGTATGGCCATTTAAACAATATTTGTTAATAATATATAGAATTAGTAAGACATTTGTTAAATGTCTTAAGGGATGCTTAAAAAGATTTAGAAAAAATAATTCCAATATCCTATTATATAAAATTTAGTGTTAATATATTTTCAGGAAAAGGTTTCTAAAAATATCTACCTCAAGTGAAAGGGGCTATTTTCCGGACAGTGTAAATAATGGAATTTAGAATAGCTTCTTGGCTATCTGGCTTTTCCATCTTCTACAGTGTACATGAAGAAGACCCTTGTCAATTTGGTTGGTCACTCTGTTACTGTTGGTGTATTTCCTTTTTAACTTTAACAGATTTTATTTGAATAGATGTCATGTGCACATATTTCTGTGATGGCCTGGAGTTGCTCACTTGGTTTACAAACACCCAGGGATGTTGGGTTTAGAAGCTGCCAAGATATTCAGCACCCATGAGACTCTTTTTGTTCTGTGTCAGCTTTGCTTCTCAGGTGGGGTTAATGGCTGTTCTTTCTAGAACTTGACAGTTGTATTTCTAGTATGCAAAAAGTGTTTCTAATTGCTTTTAGTATCAGGCTTAATCTAGGAGTAACAAAAATCTTATTTTTTTTTCCCCTGGGGCCCTTCAACACTTCAACATGTGGGGCCAGAAACTGTCTTTTTTAAGAAGTGAGAGAAATTGCAAATATATCTAAACAATTTGGGAGAAATATAATCTGTGAAAACAGTTTCATTATTCAACACATCTGAAATGTGAAAATGAAACAAATAAAACAAAACCAAAAGCACCGTGGGACAGAATAGTTTGTAAAATAGATGGAAGAATTAACTAAAGCCTGCATATTTTTGGTGGCTTCAGATTCTTAACATGAAGGCAATATGGACGAGAGTGTAAGAAAATGGCTTCATGACAATATGCCAGGAAAATAACCCTATAAATGCTGTATTATCTGTATCTAACCAATGTGCAGTATTTGGCAAATTTCTTAAACTTATATTTGTAAGAAATATTTATAGAACAGTTGTTTGGCTTCCTTAAGTTTTAATTCTTTGTTAGATATATTTTTACACGTTTTGATGGAGTGGAAATGCAATTCAATTATGCTTTATAATTACAAAATATTTCTGCAGGAGAAAATGTCACACCCTAAAATTCAGAAAGATTGAAAAAAGGTAAAATATCGTGAAAGTTCTTTCTAAGGAAGTAAAAATTAGGATCAATTTATCAGTGAAATGATTTATCCTAGAGCCTAATTTTAGTTAAGTCTAAGTCGTTAACATATATTTTAATAGTTTTATTGAGTACGTATTAATCTTTTAAAATATCTTAAAACACCTTTTAAAAACTCTAGTTATCTCTATTATATTAAATTATTAGATAGAAGATAGACATGAGATGATAAGCCTTTTAAGGAAGATATATTTACTTCATATAGGTTTTCTACTTTCCAAAATAATCCCAAATTTATATATATTTTCAATATAATCTGACAGGGCGTGGCATAACACTTGGCATATCATGGTTATAACAGTCTGGATTCTGGGTTGCAAGCCACACTAACAATAGCTGGCTAACTTATCAGAAAAGAAATTTCTTGGAAGTATATCAGACCATCACTCACAGACTTAATGGGAAAACTGGAGAATCAGGCTCAGAGAATGAATAGGAAACAAGGAAGAATCAACATCAAGATTTCCAGCTCTGGTCACGTTACAAAGTTGTCTGATCTGGTCTCCATGACAAAATGCTGCTGCTGCTGAAAGTTGCCCCCTGAGAATATATTAAAAATTATGCCTTTGTCTTCATGTCACAAGCTTTCACGTCCATCTTGAGGTTCAGTGTCATAGGTAATAACATTCACTTGACTGATAATAGTTAAGTGCCTGACCCTTACTGCCAAGGTTATGGAGAGACAGTATCTGATACCCTTCAGCTTGACAATTTACACTCCAACCAAGGTTTAAACAATGGAAGCGTATCCTCCATTTAAATTAGAAGAAACCTTGAATAAAAGGAAACTAAAGACAAACAGATATCCTCTAAACTAGGCATTCTATAATATATAGACAGTTGATTATTGTTATTCACATTTGTTATGTTCTATAAAGTCTCCTTCAACACTGAGTTAGCCAATGCTAAGCATTGCAATTAGGGAAAAGTACAGAATTAGGTTCCCGTGAGCCACTGGCTACAACATTTTCATCAGCCAAAACAAATGTATAACTTTGTTTTATTTGTGTTTATGTTTAAAGACACCTTACTTAACATATATTGTTGATTCATTAACCTTGGACTTATGACCAACAGCACTACAACTGATGTCTGAATGAAGCTTGTCTAACACACATATTTTCTCCATAAGACACATCACAGCCTTCTTGACTTTTGTAACACCAGATAGCACATTGGCGCTATGCTTGGCGGCCATTTTAAACACCAAAATCATCAACAAAAAGCTCAAAAATTTAAAAAGTGTAGTGCTAAATAAACTGTGAAAAGGACACTTGTTTACAGTATGAGAGCTAAAACAGGAAGGTAGAGTGTTGCCTTGTTCAATTTCCAAAGGGAATGTGAGTGCTGGCAGCCGAAATTTTTTGCTGCTCTGTGCTTGAGTATGTCTGCAAATGACAGCAAAAATGCCACAAGTATTGATTTTGGGGTTACAAATAAATTTCAGCAAGTAGTTGAATTAACAAATATGAAAGATGTATACATATATATATTTGGAATTAACAAATAGTGCTGTGCTTTTGCAAACTGTAAATCATACACATGCATATAAAACTGAAAGCATAGTAGTGTAAGTTAATCATCTAACATACCTGAAAATTCTGTATCGGCACTGAAACCTTTCAACATTTAAAATTCCTAGTATATTTCTATTATTAGATAAATGTGATAATGTGAGAAGTTATATATCTGTTCTCTATTTGGTTGTCCAGGTTAATTGCTAATACTTTGAAAACCTTTTTACATCTATGAATTTGCTTATCACTTGTGGGTTTTAGTTTTGCTCAGTTATGTCAAAATCTCTTAGTCAGGTATCCATTACAAAAAGCTAGTACCAAAGTTCTGTATACTATTTTCAATTTCTAAACTACATTTAAAGGTAATCATCTAAATAATTAATTGCTCTCCTTTGTTCAAGGATACTCAGATTGAAATACTTTTTTTTTACTTACACATCTGATGAGTTGGATAGACCTCATCAGTCAAATGATTTCCCTGAGCATCTGGTAAATTAAAGATATCAAAACATAAATAAGCCTAATTCCTGTCAACATTCCCACCTTTGGTTTCTTTCTGGACATTAGCAGAAAGTCAGTATGGCTTAGTGCTCTCAGTACCTTAAAGTTTTCAATCTTTCTCAGCTTTTTCTTGGATCACTGACTTTTGACCTTTGGTTTATGTCAATGAAGATAATAATATGAAATATATTTTATGAAGAAATGAGGAGAAATAACTATCAGATCCAAAAACCAAGTTCCAGATGGAAAACCTTGCCAGTCCTATAGTTAATGCTGGCATTGTTGATAACTCTGGCAAAGGTGGATCAGAAGGATAGTGTTAGGACTTATTTGAAGCAAAGGTTTAGATCAAGGGTATAGTAAACTTTTACATCAACATGAGGTTGAACAAAAAAATCACAATAGGTAGGAGTGGTGTGGCAGACACCTCAGTTCTAGACTGAAATATATCAGATAGAACATCTAAGAAATCAGAGAATGAATATGATTGATTCTAGAAATTGCAGGCTGCTTGGCCTCTGCTCCATTTTATACTACCTCCTAGAGTGGGTAGGCTCAGGTCTTGAGATATCACTTTAAGCAAGAAAGGTCGGAAGCTTGCAGGATAAGGTCAGACATGTTAAAATAATATTTTGAAAATAATAATTCTATGATAAAATTAGGTACAAGTATATGAATTTCTGAGGGAAAGTGAATTTAGTTCTTGGAAAATAATAAAGAAAAATGGCAAAGCCTCTAAGACCTAATATTTCACATATTCATTTATCTGAAGTAAAAGCAATTTTTCATATCTAAAATAAAAAAGAAATACCATAATTCATTGATTCTAAGATGTACTTTTTCACATTCTTAACACCTCTGGAACCTGGAAGCATCTTACAATTAATGGCATCCTACAATTAAAATTGAATAATGTTTTTTCTTCATGAAACTTAAAATAATGAGCCATGTTACAATTGAAGTTAACTTTGCTTTGATTAAATACAGTAATATGCCTTAAATTTAGATACAGATATTCATTAGCAAAATTAAGATTAATAAACTGTACAAAATAAACATTTTAAAATAAATTTAACGTAATACTTCACAATTCAAACCTAGAACTCAGTGGACCCCTTTCAAGGGTCAACTTTCTGTTATTTTGTACACAATTCTTTTTGTATATGTGTACATGTATTTTTCTCCATAAAGAGTCTGTAGTTCTCATCTAATTCTAAGTCAGTATTCAAAAACTGAAAAACATCTTAAATAATTAAGATGATTAATTTTAGTATTCCAAATAATGATTATATAGTAGATATTTTCTAATGATTACATTAAACAATTTACATAGTAGCATTTTTTTCATTTTTGATTCTTCATTACTCTCCTAATATCACACAGCTTAACAGACATGAATCCACCTAAATTTATAGTAGAGTCCATAACTTAAACACAGGAAGAAAAAGTAGAAAGGATCCTCTACTATTCGAGTTATCAAATATACCCCTATATTACATTTTAATGTCTAGAAAAGTGTCAATTTTCATATTGACAATTTAAAAATAAGTTTAAATCAAACTTTATAATGTAGAATAATTTCTTCTAATTAAAAAAAATGGTATTTTTGGTAAAATACATACAATGGGAAGAAAAAATATCTCACAAAATTGAACTATATTCACACCCTAATTTTAGAGGGAAAAGAAGCATTGATCAGGGATAGATAAATTTTTTTAAGGTCTAAAACTACCAGCCTCTTTGTGCTTCATTTACCTTAGCTCCAAAATGGGAGTAAAGTGTGCTTAATCCATAGAGTTGTTTGAGGATTAAATCTGTTAATGCAGCAGTCCCCAACCTTTTCAGCACGAGGGATAATTTTTCCATGGGGGGGGGGTGGTGGGAAGAGGTGGGGAATGGTTCAGGCAGTAATGCAAGCGATGGGGAGTGGCAGATGAAGCTTTGCTAGCTCACCTCCTGCTGTGCGGCCTGGGTGGGTGGTGGGTTGGGGACCCCTGTGTTAATGCATATGAAGTTCTTATACCACCTCTAGGCATAGTGTAAAAATTAAATACAAGTTTTCGTGTAAAATCACACACAGAGAACTGGAGCACCGTGAGGTAGCATTGAGATTTACTAAGTATCTTAAAATTGAACCGGGAACAGGGATTTAGAGAAAAGCGTCTGTGCAAGTCTAAGAGTCCCTTCTGCAAGTGTCCTTTCGGATTCTGTGTGGTAACTCAGGAGGACTCAGAAATAGTTGGTAGAGGAATGAACCTGCTCCAGTTTCATGGAATGGAGGCTTGGGTCGACTTTATAAGGCTATTAATAAAGGGTAACTCTGGAAGGCTGCATAACTTCAAAATGTTCTGGTTATATACGCAACATAGAAAGTGAAATATCCCAGTCATCTTGCTCCTCAGAAATACCCTTTGTTGTGAATTTGATGTACAGAATATACTTTTTTTTTCATAGTCTTAATAAAATTATTTTCCTTTTTTTTTTTTTTTTTTGCGGTATGCAGGCCTCTCACTGTTGTGGCCTCTCCCGTTGCGGAGCACAGGCTCCAGATGCGCAGGCTCAGCGGCTATGGCTCACGGGCCCAGCCGCTCCGCGGCATGTGGGATCTTCCCGGACCGGGGCATGAACCCACGTGTCCTGCATCGGCAGACGGACTCTCAGCCACTGCGCCACCAGGGAAGCCCTTATTTTACTTTTGAAGGAAGAAAAATAAGTGCCCAACAGTCATTTTCATTTCCCTGAATTGACCAGTGTGAAAATACACCTGTGTTTTCATTGCATTCAAGGTAAGATGCTGCCTTGAAAATTGGGAGGCACAGTGGACCAAACTTGGGTCCACTCACCTGTGTGTGGTAAAACCAATCTACTGACACAGGGTTGTGGTGAAGGAAAGTGCGGCATTTATTGCAGGGTGCCAATCAAGGAGTCCAGGGCAACTAGTGCTCAAAAATACCCAAACTCCCTGGTGGGTTTCAGGAAAGCATTTTTAAAGGCCAGGTGAGAGAGGGGCATCCTGAGGTATGTGATCAGCTCATGCACAATTCTCTGATTGGTTGTTGGCAAGGTAACAGGGCTGTGTCACAGGGGTTAACATTGTCAGTTGCTAGGTTCCATTAGGCCTGGGGGCTATGTGCTCCTGGTCATCAAGTAGTTAATATCTTCCAGTTGGTATTGGTTAAAGCATCTGTAAAAGCTGTTATCTAGGTATTTGAGAGAGCAGCTAAAGCAGAGGATATGGGGGAGGGGTCTGTCCCAGGAAGACCCCATAGGGTCCTTCTCAGTTACAGTAGGTCTTCTGGTTTTAACTTGTATTATTCTATGTAAATTGCTTCATATATGAAGGACTCAATTTCATCATATTTTAAATGAAAGTACTTAGCAAATCTTCCCTAAATCACCTTCCACATCTAAAATTATATAATTTTAAGTGTTCAATAGCAGTTTGGCTGATTGGATTATAACAAAAGTACTTTTATTTCTAAAAGCAAGTATTTCCTTTTTCTTTTTTGAAAATGGTGATTCAATAGCCCATAGTCCACAACCTCTAGGTTTCACCAAACAAGTCGCAAGTCTAAATACTTTAGAGTAACTGAGAATGTGATTTTTAATGATTTTTCTCTGTATGGGGTAGTATTACATCTCCACTGTATTTATTTACATACCTCTTCATTCTTTTAATCGTGATAGATTTGATGAGAGGTTGAGTTTTAATCTAATATCTACCTGGCTGCAGGTATACATGACAGTCTCAGTAGACTGGAGGCCATTTGATGGAGGTAGACTGGCTTGCCCTACCTATTTTTGAAGAACCTTCAGTCAGAATGACCAGTTTATAACAACTGGTGTTATAACTGGTGGTGACAGTGGAAAAGGAAGCAGGTAGATCTATAACATAATCTGGGGAAAATAAAAGGAAAAGAAAGGGTTAGTCAGAGATTACACTAAATAAAGCAATAATTTCTAGAAATTTTTCTTCTCCAACCTCCTATAGATTTTGCCTTAGTTATCCGTTACCACCCAATCTGCAGTTGTAATATAACTCACTGTAGGTAGATGTTCTTTAGAATGAGTAGCACATAAAGACATTATTCATTTAACTATTGGTATTTAAGCTAACCTGCTTGTTTCTGTCATCAGGACCAGTAAACAGAGACAACTTTGTGGAATACTGTGGGAATCTAGAGTTGGGAGAGCCCATATTAAGTAGATAACTGAATGAGAATTATAGACACATTGATGGGTGGCAGGGTTGGTATGAAGAGAATGGTGCAGAGAGGGAAGAGAAACTTGCTAATATACAAGTTCTCTGAAAACTTCCTTTGAATTTTAATTTTCCCTGAAAGCTGGCCCCCCAATCAAAGTTCCTAGGGAAACTGGGCTAATTCAAAATGTAGATTCTGTAGTCTGAAATGCTTTGAATCTATTTATTCAGCTCAAGGCATTTGCTCTCTATACATGTTATTTTAGGATTATGATGCCAGATGTTTCTCGTGCAGGATGCCGGCAATGAAATTCTTCATATATTTACCTTTTGATCTTTATCTGGGAGGCTTTGACTGAATGCCACATGACCGGAATTAAAAGAAATATGCAATCCAGTTTTTAAACTTAATATTTAATAACTCTTCTCACAGAGATATACTTATTAATCTTAATGTCATTGATAGTAGGCACTTTTCTCAGTTTTTGTTGATTTTATCTTGTCTTCAATCATAAGCTGTGAAATAAAATTAAACATATATAATTACAGTCCTCTTGGTAGGCTGTTGACTATTTTGAGTTAAAAAGCATTCTGTGCTGGCAGCAGAAACAGCAGCAGTGGTCTAATTTCCTCTAATCCACTAGGTGCCTGCTTAATTACAACCTTCCATTTACTAGCTCTTTGGCTGTATTCCATCTTTGCTTGTATATTTTTTTCATTCAGTTTATTGTCCATTTCTGTTTCATCGAGTAACATAATATAGACTGTGCCTGTTTTGCTCCCTAGCTTGCACACATTCAGTTGAGCCATTTCTATATTTTGTTATGGAATTGATTTTAACTTTTTTTTTTTACTCAGAGAAGAAAGCCGTTCATATAAAGTTTAGTGTAGAAAAGGTTTTTTTTTTTTTTTAAATGTCAGAACATTATGGGAAATAACAGAGGAGTCTGGAAGTCATTTCAACTATCAAATTGAAGATAGATAGATACTGGGGAAAAAAAACAGATGTTGGTGGAAGAGTTTTGTTGCTATATAATATATTTTGTTAATTAGTTTTAATGAAAGAAAGACTCTTAGAACTAGTTTTCAAAACTGTCTTATGTATATATAATGATATAATTCTTCAAACCAACCAAATATTTTTTTAATTAAAAAGATTATTGAAATATAGTTGATTTACAATGTATTAGACAAACCAACCAAATATTGAATGAAATAAATGAATGAAAAGTACAAAATTTATTTATTTAGTGTACAATGATTATTTGTTTAAATACTTATTGATTATATGCATTTAATTGTATACATGTAAAATATATGGAGTTTCTATCAGCTGAAACAGTTTTGTCATTTTTGTGGTGTTAAAATTGCACAGGACGTTTTAGATTCAATAGAATTAATATTGGGTTTGGTTTACAGTAAATTTATTCAACTTACTTAGATTGTAATCCACATGAGAGTGGGGATCTTGTCTAACTTTTTTAGCACCATAGTCTGAGACTGATGCTAAATATAATGCCTGGCAATGAGTATGAGGATTTAAGTGAATTTTTCCTATACAGACATAAGGTGACCTACACTTACAGATTTAACAACAGTACACAATCAGATATACACATGAAGTTTGGCCAAATGCAGAATGAAGGCTGTGCATTGAGAAGGCTGTTGTCAGCAGCCAGAAGACAAAATCAGGAAGGTTAGAGAGAAGCAGAGACAGGAAATTCGTATCTACAAGCTAATAATTCAAATGTTAGCTTTTTAATTTTATTTATTTTTTTTGCGGTACGCGGGGCTCTCACTGTTGTGGCCTCTCCCGTTGCGGAGCACAGGCTCCGGACGTGCAGGCTCAGCGGCCATGGCTCATGGGCCCAGCCGCTCCGCGGCATGTGAGATCTTCCCGGACCGGGGCGCGAACCCGTGTCCCCTGCATTGGCAGGCGGACTCTCAACCACTGCGCCACCAGGGAAGCCCAAATGTTAGCTTTTTTAGATTAAAATAAATGATGGCTAGGAGTTGGGGGAGGTATCAAATGGAAAGGGGAACAAAGGATTATTTTAGAGTGATGAACATGTCTGTATCTTGATCGTGGTGTTGGTTAAATGTGTGTATAACATTTGCCAAAACTCATAGAGCTATTCTCTTAAAATAAGTGCTTTTTACGGTTTGTAAGTTGTAGTCCTCCATATGGTTGATTCAAAGAATGTTCTTAGATAGATAGATAGACAGACAGACAGGTGATGTCTCATAATGTGCCTTTTAAAAAACTTTAGCCAGAGAAACATTTTACAGCCTGACTGGAAGCCTAACCTGGAAATAATTTGTCAACTTGGAATTTGTTGACTAGAAAATCAATGACTCTGTCATTTTCATTTTATTCTTTTGCCTTTCCTGGCTATTAATCCCTGTGGAAGCAATGCATAGAAAATAGTAAAGGCTAGAAAGGACCAAGAAATCTCCTTAAGCTCTTTAATTATTATTAGAGAATGAGTTAGTTAGAAATTAGGGTCACTCAATATAACTCGTTGAATTTCTGAATAAACATTTTTGTAATGACGTCAAAATTCCATTTTTTTGAAGAGAATTTTTTTTATCTCTAATTTTGCTGTCATTGCTCACTTTTATTCAGTTAGCAATAGAGCTGTCTCATTTGCTGGGACTGTACTTTGAGGGTCTGATCATAAAGCCCTGTCTGACTTCAAATTATGTGATTCTTTAAGCTTTCCCAGTGGAATGCATGCTCACTCTTGTAACTTTAGTGCTTAGCAATGAAACCATCATGTCATATGTTATGAATAAATAACATGGATAAGTGAATTACTCCCTCCAGCAGATTTTTTTAACTTAGGTTGAGAGAGTCTAGATGAGACAATTTGGGTTTTGTTTTGTTTTGTTTACTACTATATTCTACAAAAAAATAGGTAACATGTTCTCATTTGATTCTTAGCCTCCATTACCTTCAATTAGAAGGCCAATTCCATTTGCATCTAGGATCTACAAGTATATTTCAATGACTGTTCTTCATACTCAGTGGTTGTCTGCCACATTTTGAACACTCCTTTTCATCTTTGGGGGAATTTTCTTCCTTATAAGTCTTGTCTTCTCAAGGAAAATACCAGGAATTTACTTTCCCACCCTCCCTTGAAACTAGGCTATGGAATTAGAGGGTTCTGCCAATTAGAAGCATCCATTCAAGAGTTTGATTTGGAATAGGAGCTATCATTTCACGTTGGGTGTTACCTGGTGTACCAAACCATATATTTGGACATGTGCGGTAAACCTCCACCATAACGTGAGTTCATCCATTCCATTAATTTATGCCTATGATTTCATGAGCAGTTAATTAATGGAGGAAGAAAAAAATTGAGCTTGGTTTGGATTATAGACCGTCCTGCATGGTATATCAGGAATGTGGACCTCTGCAGTGTTAGAATAGTACTCAGGGATGTTCCTAAAAGACAGTGGGGAAGAATTAATATCCTAATGGGGAGAATTAGGGGGTATACCTCTCATTGTTTATTTGTCTCGGAAGGAAAAATGACACTAGGTACCTTTCACACCCATTCATAGATGCTGATTAATAGTTAGGCTGGATTGGCTTGGACTTACTTAGAAGGAACGAGAATGGTAGATGGCTGGCAAATAAACTCACACTCTAGGTATATTTTATTTTCTATCTAAATAGCTCTTTGAGGAATATAGATACCATCCATACCTGTGGGTAGAGTATGAACTAGTCAAGAGCTAGTCAACTAGTGTGAACTAGTTACCATGAACTGGACAATAATTTGGGCTTACAGGAATAAATTACTATTTTGGATTTGGATTTACTTTCTCTCTTTTCCATGAATAATATCTGTGGACTAATTGAATGCCTTGTGTTCCATTATGATATCCATGTACCAGTGCTTCTGATCCTGGAACTGATTTTACAGGGACAAAATTAAGGCATAGGTGTATACTCACTGGATTTAGAGGTCTAGCTTTGTACCCTGTCACCCAAAAGTTGCTGGTCTTGCTGTGTATAAGATTATTGAAGACACATTACGGCACCAGTCTTATGAGGCTAGAATGCCATCCTGCAGAATGTGGCATATGTTATATAGTATTCAATAATATACAGTGCTTTTTCTTTCAAAGATCTGAGAACAAAGTGATTGGGAGTCAGAATATAACCTCTCACTTTTAGACCTCATGACCTATTGACAAAAATTATAGTTCATGGTCCATGACTTTTGGCTTTGTTGGTTTGGAAGTCTCAGTACTCAAGAAAAGATTGCTTTCACCCTGGCACACAACTGTGTTTCCATATAACTGGGATCAGAGACTGCTTCATGACCGTTACAAGCTTCTTATAAACAGGACAAGAATGGGGGTTAAAGTGTTGCTAGAGTGATTGATTATCAGAGGTGATAGGGGACTACATAATGGGTACAGGGATGAATATTTAAAATATAGGGGATATGCTGGGCTTCATAGTACTATTATAGCTAGTGATAAAGTGAATGGAAGGCTACCATAGATAGGTACACAAAGGAAGGACCACCAAGGTCCCTGTATCTAAGGAATAAAATGTGGTGTACTATGTCAGGTAAGAACCCTGAACAGTTGAGGAACTAGTCGAGGGGAAAAGAAGCCTAGAATATGTAGTAGAGAAAGAAAATCAAAACTTGACATAATAAGCCATTCCAGAAATAAAGAATATAGTACTACTCATATTCCCTGCAGTGTCTTACACATATTTACATAATTTAAAATATTTTCTCTCTTTCCCATTCTATTATTATTTTATATTTATATATTTTTATTTCACAATTTAGTATATAAGAGAATATAAATATGGACTTATGACTTAGAAAAATAATGACTACCACCTAGATACCTTAGATTTGGAATTGAATGGGGAAATCTATGGAGCTTTGGATTTGCTACTTGTTTAGAGTGAGGGCACTTGTATTTTCATCTGTATGAAGAAAATTGCAATATGTTAGCCTGGGACATTTTCTTGTTGGAAATTTAAATATGAAAGGAAAATATGTGGTGATGTTGGGATGTCAAGAAATGGATAATAGTGGATATTTGTCATCTATTGTGGCCATCAGCATGTTTTGAACATTCCTCCTCTATTTCTGAATTTCCAGTGTTAGGAACCCCACATCGCCAAGGTGGAAGTCCCCTTCCCCAGGTTCTCTTATGGCTAAAATATAGATCCGTGACCTAAGTGCTACCAATCAGACATACCACTCAAGAATTCTGTTTGGAAGAGAGTGGCTTGAAGAAGGACGTACTCATAGGATCTTTCTGGCAATTGTGGCAGAGCCTGGTGGAGACATTTCTTTTTTGGGGGGGACATAAGTAGCAGAGGCCCTAAAGGCCACTTTTTTTTTTTTTTTTTTTTTTTGCGGTACGCGGGCCTCTCACTGTTGTGGCCTCTCCCATTGCGGAGCACAGGCTCCGGACACGCAGGCTCAGCGGCCATGGCTCACGGGCACAGCCGCTCCGCGGCATGTGGGATCCTCCCGGACCGGGGCACGAACCCGCGTCCCCTGCATCGGCAGGCGGACTCTCAGCCACCGCGCCACCAGGGAAGCCCCTAAAGGCCACTTTTTACGTAACCTGCTAAAATGGTTTCTATTGTTTGCAATCCTGACTGAAACTTACATTGAAATATATGGCACCTGAGTGTGTGTATTGTGTGCATGTGTGTACATGAATGCACATGCATTTAGACACATAATACACATTTTTTTCCATATGTGTCTATTTATTTATAATATGCTCCCTAAACATAGTGGAACTCAAAAGGCAGTCTGGATGAACAACGGATATATGTGTGTGTGCACGTGTGTGTGTATGAAATAGCATTAGTTCAATTGGAATATTTCTAGTATGTAAGTTTTCAGACTACCTCCCATGTTTATATTTATTTGATGTAATAAATTATTCATTTTCCAAGTATCTTGATTATGAAAAAAATAGATTATGAGATTCTCAATATCACCCAATTGAACTTTTGAAATAGTATCACAGCATTTTTTTTTTAATTTCAAGGTATTTCTACTCATATAAATCCAATGGCAAGGGAAAATTCACAACTTCACTAAATAATATGAAAGGGTATATATCAGATATATAACTTTTAGAACATTATTTCTTACTTATTTAAAATAATTTTTAACAGTTTGAGGCTACTGTTTTTATTCTTTGCTCAGTGATTTGGAAATACCCAGCACTTACTAATTTTTTTTATTCCAATCATGCATACATATTTTATGAGAGTAATTTATATTTTTAAAAAATACTCTTGTAAATGTTTACTATGATTTCTTCTCATTGCTAATCAAGCCCGAGTTACTCAGTAACTGAATTGAACACATTTTGAGTGAATTAAGGAACATCTAAAACAATAAGTTTTTAACTATTTAACCAAGTAGATCATGTCAAAGACATTCTTTTCATTTGTTCAGCCCAAGCTAATAAACTGGTCATTTTCCAGTGTGGTGCTTGTCTCTGAATGGCCAGGTTCTCATTCAGGATGCTCTGCTTCTTCAGCCTTTACTAGACTCTCACACCTGAGTTAGGAATCTGAGAGGCACACAGTCTGTGCAGGTTTATAAGGTTAAGGTACTGTTGTATTTCTTTTGCAGTTTAGAGTGGAATCTATTCACACTTAAAGAGGGGAAAAAACTCCAAACAATAGAGAGGGCTTCCAAAATGTTTACCTTCAGGCCTCTCTCCATTTAAATATTTCTTCTGGGTTTTCTATCTCTATTTCCTCTGGTTTCTAGTGCTTCCTTTTATTCAAGCATTTAAAGAGGAAGTACTTAAACAGACCAAAGGAATTCTGTTCTAGGTAAATAGATTCAAGAGCTCAGTTCTGATGTCTTGAGGGCACACAGAGCAAAACAACAACTGAACCTAGAAAGGTTTTGGGGAGGTGTAAGGAGCCTGGAAACAATCCAGCTATTTTCATCAGAGTTCGTGTGTACTCCTGTCATCAGCAGGGATTAAATGTAAAAGAAAAGAAATTTCTGCTCACTGGCTGCTCAACAGGCAAAGCATTAAATCTCCAAGTCCCTTCTACTTGTGAATTTTAATTGATGGGGCTGGTCCACAGAATAAAGCCATTTTGGCACAAATGACATGCGTTGGTGTTTAAACAAGAATGGCAATTTTAATTTTATCTTCATTCCAAATTAGAAAGGCAAAAAAAAAAAGGAAAAACCCTGTTGTTTGTCAAACAAAAAGGGTTCTTTTGTTTGTTTTTCGTTTCTGGTTTTTTCTGTTTTTTAATTTGGTTTACAGGTATAAAGAAAAAAAAAATTGAAACTTGCCTATGTCCTTTTAAAGCAGTTGGTTAATAAGCTTTGGCTTACAATTTCAATCTGGAATTTCCCTAGACTACCCTATTTATGATAGAGGCTGGATTTTACGGTGGCATTTTATGTGCCTGGTCTACATTTTAAAGCCCAGCCCTGTTGTTTAGGACCAGAAATGGACACAATTTAATTCTGTTTATTATAGAAATCAAGTGCTTTTGGAGAGAGACTTGTGAGCAGCTGTTTAATATTGTCTTTCTGCTAATATAAAGGTTCATTTCTCTTGCCCTCTGAGGAAATAGCAATTCATGAGATTTCTGGAGGCTCTTTTCTATAGAAGTACAGGTCTGCTGCCAGGATTTAGGAGCAAAAAAAGATTTGCTGTTAATTGGTGGGGCTGGCTCTCTCTAACAGGTGTCAGTTTAAGACCTGTACTCCAGTAGGATGTCAGAGGATTCTGCAAAGAAGACATCAATAATCAAAATAGAAAAGAAAACATCATTTTTGTCATACAATTTCTTAGCTTTTTTTTTTTTTTTTTTACTTTTTGTAGCTAAATTCAATATGAAGTAAGTTTTTGAAATGAAGATGCGCAAGAATTATCTGACTTCCTCAGAGACTGTGTTCAATAGTTAAGGAAGTTTAAAATTTTCTTTTGAAAACAATGCAGTTAAAATAATTGAGCAAGCTTTAAGGTGAGATGATTGTTTAAATAATTGTACTTACAATGATAAGTAACTGAAATTCACGGTCTCTTGAAGCAGGGTCTTGAATATAGCATTTGATGTGTCTTACAGTGACGTAAAGGTGACTATTAGACTTGGAAAATTTAAATGGCATTTGGCTCTTAAGTCATTCCTTTATTTGGTATTGATATGAGTAAAAACATACCTCCAGGATGGGACAGCTCATATTCTCTTAAGGGCCAGTTCTGGCTGTATATTCACTGTCTCAAATCTTAGGGTCCTTTTTGTTAGTGTTAAGAGAGAGACAGCCAACTGTATCTAAGAATTTCAGTGATGCTATGAGTCAAAGAATAACAACATCCAGGTAATTGCCTTATTCTTAAGGAATTTTATGAATATAAACTAAATGTGAACTACTTTGACAGCTGGAAAAACATTGAGGAATTATTAAATGGAATACGATTTCTACTACACATAAATTTTGAGCCAAATGCCCATTTAATATATGCCTTGAGAACATACCTCGGTGTATTTCTGAAAGCATACTGGTGGTCTTATAGGTGTGTGCTTTCAGGATTAAGACTACATGGTGTGAGGTTGTTTCTCTTTGTGTTCCATGATTACTTTGTTTTTATGTTTTCCATGATTTTGGAAAAGCTAGTTTGGATTTCTTCTTTCATGGGTTTTTCCTTCTGTAAAAAAAGGTACTAAATTCAAAATTTATTGCACAAACATCGCATTTTGACCGAGTTGTGTAAAATGATTCAGAAGCAAATTGTTTGAGAGTCAGGTAATGTTTGTCACCTGCCTGCCTAAGAAGCTGATGTATTAGAATACAGATTTTAACTCTTCCTGTTGGAAGCACCTTGTGAATCTGCATTCCAAGGTTCTGTTTTTTTGGTTTCCAACTCAAATAACAAGTATTACTGAATTAGGTGGTAATCAAAATATACAGGATGTTTACCTTGAAAACTTGGCTTGTGAAGAAAAGCTCTTTGAAATAAAAAATAATAGACATACACTTACTTTATGGAAAAGAAAAATTTTAATAAGAAATTTTAGTCCCTGAGACTTTTTGGGTTTCAGGAAGCATGCAGCCTCAAGATCTCAGAAGCAAGGATGTTGGAATAAATAAACAAATAAATAAATAAGTAAGTAAGTAAGTCAGTCAGTCCTCAAGTTTCCTTTCCGTAAAAGGAAACTTGAGGACTTGATGACTGTGTTGCTGCCATCTTCACCCTGGACTATCTGTTAGAGAGAATGACAGTTTTTTTGTTAAACCCTATAAGCCCTGTTTATTTTTGTTTTTATATAAAGGTGAACGCAATACTAACTGAAATATTTATTCAAGCAAACTGGGGTGAGGAAAATGCATGAATCTCTCTGTTTTTCTCTCTTACTTTCCCTCCTGTGCCCTCTCCTTTTGGGTTGGGAAGTGAGGTGTCATAGTCATACACATGCCAAAATACACTTCAAATGAAGAGGAAATAAAGCTTGATTTGAAGTTGTAGGCTCTGTATTCACACTTGTTTTCGCTACTGCACAGATATTTTAACAGTATTTATCATTTATGTGCATGATCCTGCTGTTATTTTTTTTAATTTATTTTTTATTTTTGGTATGCGGGCCTCTCACTGTTGTGGCCTCTCCCGTTGCGGAGCACAGGCTCTGGACGCACAGGCTCAGCGGCCATGGCTCACGGGCCCAGCTGCTCCGCGGCATGTGGGATCTTCCCGGACCGGGACACGAACCCGCGTCCCCTGCATCGGCAGGCGGACTCTCAACCGCTGCGCCACCAGGGAAGCCCCCTGCTGTTATTTTATTCAAGATTAGACTGATGATGAACGAAATAAGATAAGAAAACAAAACTTGACACAGAGTGGCAGTCAAAAAATGTTGTTTCTTCTTTCTCCTTCCTTTAGGAAATGAGGCAATGTCAGAATTCACAGAGTTCACATAGGGATTAGAGCACTTTTCGCATTTTAAAGGTCATGTTATTCTTGTATGTGTTTTATCCTGAAATTACTGATAGTAACATATAATTATGCTGTAGAATACTATTCGGGGAGGGGGGGGATTACATATATATCCTACATTTGCAAGCATGTTGTCCTCAGTTGAGTGGAGAGAAGAATCAAATTAGCTGGTGACATTTAAAAGTACAATTTCTATTTTCAAGAATTTTATAAACTTTGACCAAGTAGATCTTATCAGCCTATAAGAAGACTGGTATTCCTAAAAAAAAAAAAAAAATGCTCTTCTGTATCTTACATGGGAAATAACAATTGTTGCTTCACTGTATGTGAAGAAATTGGTGGCTTTCTTAAGTTGACTGTTTTCACAATTTTGTTTAGGAGAAAGCTATCACCTAAACCATTCACTTTTCACCCACTTGAACTGCCACATGGGAATGCATTTAAAGCAACTTGAACTTTGTACATGAGCATGATCCAGCTTTAGTCTTGTCCTGTATTTCAAAAAAATGTGGGTAATTTTCATCAATTACATTTACATATGTTTCTAGTCCTCTGTTATGGCTATATCAAGAGGCAAAACTTGTGGAAATAGTACCAGACAGTGATCTTGTTTTAATAAGATTTTCAGTCTAATTATATGTGTTCTAAAGGTTCAAATAACATTTGGATCGACTGCCAGATTTTGGGAGTGCTTAGCTGATCTGAACTTCTGAACTTCTGAACAAGCTTACTCTTCAGTGCTTGAAAGACTCTTTTAGTGAAAGCAAATCCTTTGGTCTAGTCAGGATTTATTTATATATTTTTTTACAGTCTAGCCTGCTACATCTGACCTGTATATATCTTTTCTACTCAGCTTACTACAAAGGAAATAGAACCATCAATTTCAGAAAATGACAGATTTTTTTCCTAAGGTGGTGAATACCTATTTTGAACTGTGTCCTGTTATGTTCAGACTGGGAAAGAAAAAATTTTCTTTTTTTATGTTTGTAATTTACATTAAGTTAAGCTGATGGCTAGATGATGTCATCTCTGACTATAAAAGATAATGTTTTCCAATTAATAGTAACAACCAAGCTTTCTATGGATTTTATAATGCCCTCCCCATTTGTTTTAATACACATGTGATCCTAACAATTCCCCGTGAAATTTCTTATTAATCTCATTTTACCGGAAATGAAGGAGTCTTAGTAGTATAGTGACTGGCTGAGCATCTGAGTTAGTTCTCAAGCTGAGATATTCTGACTTTTGGTCCATTTTTCATTCCAGTGCACCACAACTACCTCATGTGATTAGGCTTTTTCAAGAGACAGAAGAAAACACAATGAGTAATATGGAAATAGGTAGATTTTGTCTGTGAGGGTGGCAAGTTTAAGTAGAGCTGGAATCTGCGCCACACATAAACCGAAGTTATGGCAGAGGAGAAGTGATTGAGAGGAAGTGTCTCCAACAAGACGGGAGGTGGCCCTGGTTTCCTATTTTGTAGCTTCAGTCTGTGGCCCACCTGAATCATGAGGTTCCTCTCTACAGTTATTATTTTTTTTTGAAAGAAATAAGAAGAATAACAACATAAGAATCTGATGTTCTCCTGTAGGTAATAGATTCAAAAGGCATTTTAAATTTTTTTTTAATTTTCAGAAGATGGAAAGATAGCTCTACTTCTTTCCAACATGTCCACCCAAAGAAACTTTTAAAATTCTAAAATATTTAAATGATTTAAACTGAATCTAGAAAAATAACCATTCAAATTCTGTCATAGATCCAGTTTTATTATTATGAATTACTGCAATTGTTTGAAAAATATCTCTCTGGCTGAATTCAACCATTTAAAGGAGTCTCTAAATATTAATCTCAGGCAACTATTTCCTCTCCTCTGAGGATTCTTCTGAAATCACAGAAAAACCTTAACAAAAACAACAAAGATATAATATTGTCATTAAAAATCAAGGAAAGGTTTTGCCAGAACAACAAAAGCTTAAAAGGATTCCTGGAGGTTAGAAAGCAAGCGATGAGACTGAAGGAGGAAGAAAAGAAAACTGGCCCTGGGCACTAGACAGAAGCATAGATCTTCTCTAGAAACTCCAAGGTCATAATCTACAGGTACAAGTGGGAATGGGTCAGGGAGCAACCAGCACAGCGAATTCATTACAGAGCTGCCTCTTTCTCATTTAAATAAATAGGCTGGCAGTAATGACTTTTACCCTTAGGCTCAAGCCAGGGAACTGCTCTCAAAAGAGTTTGTCATTGGCCTCAGGGGTGAATTTACTGGGTCCAGAGAGAGAGACAGAGAGACAGAGAGAGACAGAGAGATAGAGAGAGAGAGAGAAGCACAGTGGAATTTGAGGTAAACAGATTTAAACAATGAATGCAAGAAAAAGACTCCTCTATTCTCAGCCTCGCAGCCCCCCACCAAAAAAAACCCCCACAAACTATGTACCCTCTTTAATTTGTAAAATGTTGTTGGAGGGGAGGAGAGTTTCCAGTTGCCTAACTAGTGGTTCTTTATCTGTATACCCTACTGGCAAAACTGTCACTAGGCCCCAGCCCAACAATAACCTGAAACCATGAATTAGTGTCCCCCATTCAAGGAATGTTGTTGGTTGAGAGGAAAAAAATCTATCTATCTATCTATCATCTGTCTATATCATCTTATACCATCTCTGTCTCTATCTCTATCTCATCATCCTCTATGTACACAGGAAACCCATGCAAGCCAACTAACTAACCTAGTATTTCCTTCAAAGTAGGACTGACTCCATGTGTAGTGGGTACATTAAACAAGAAAAATTTATAGGGTATAATCATAAAAGCAACTTTATTTTCATCTTCCACTGTCCTTTTTATCCCACTGGTCAGGCAGAATATAGTTTCCTTACTTTTTGATGAAAACTCATGATTATTTTGAGGTATTGCTAGTCTAGACAGAAGATAGAGCATCAGACAAAACAGACAAGTCCTTGCTCTCAGGGACCTTATACATTCTTAAGGGATTTTAGCTTAAGCAGTATTTTTTATATGCCTTCCTGAGGGACTTGGAAAAGTGCTTTTTCCTTGGAGTTGGCCCAGGGTTTGAGTGAGACCAAGGTGTGGAAAGATGATATAATCTTGTTCTTCAGGCAACAGGTACTTTATAAATAAGTTGGTTTTCAAATTGGGGTCACATCAGTTCACTCTTGGAAGCAGGAGTGGTGAGTGAGCTCAGCACCTAGTAGCTACCACTAATACCATATTTGGGAGATTTTGCTGTGGCAGCTGAATCAACAGCTGGGATTCTAAAATCCCTAACTTGCACATAGGATTTAGCTTTCTCACCCGCAAAATTACGGTCCTATATTTACCATCTGTGTGTCACTTTATATTTATGAAATTATAAAAATAAGGATTTATTGGGAAAGAAATATTTTTGAAAATAATTTAAAAGCATAAATCTGGGCTTAGAAATGCAGTTCTTGATAAGACATGGCCCATTAGACATAATAATAGCTCATTAACAAAGAGTTGATATTAGCTAATAATTTTTTAAAGGAATCACTATCAATTTAAAAAAATCATGAGATATTGAAAAGGCTATCTCCTTTACCAATAATAGCAAAAAGCCTTCTAAATTGCTACAGAGTTCATCCAATGCTTTATTCTTTTTAACTGTATCAAGTTCAATATACAATGGAAAGAACAATGAAAGCTAATCCTGTGGCACCTTTGAATGTCTTTTGTTTTTTGCCTTGTATTCAAAGGGCATTTGCTTTTTGCTAGAGGGTTTGAATTGAAAGAATGTCTGTCAAAATGCGGGTCACTTTTCAGGTGGACGACGGGTTGAGAAACAAAGAAACATGATTCTGCCAGGCTAATATACACCTGGTAGATGCAAATCTCTTACCAACTGTTCCCATCGGTGTCATTAGCCCTCCTGTCCATAAATAAAGAGCCTCTCTGAGAAAGAGCTTCTAGGTGTTATACTGCTCCTTCTGAGTGGCATCATCCTACAAACACGGAAAAAGTGATCAGAGAGAAGTTGTTCCCCAGATAGGTTATCACCATGGACTGAGCCTTTGTGCTGGTCTGGGGAACAAAGGGCATGATTTCTATGTGCTTCAATGGAGTAGTGTGTCCGTTCTCATATACACTTTTCTCTTGATAAGGAATCAGTGAGTGTTTGTGCATCTCTGCAGTATCTTAAGTTCACTGTTTATAGTATTTCATAATAAGGAACCTTAGAGATGAACCTCTTACAGAGGAGAAAGCTTTTCACATTTGCCTTTTTTGGGAACTTATTTTTCATATTGCAAATGACTGAGTTTAAGTGGGAGTGGAAGTGGTTTTTTGTTTTTTATGTTGTTGTTGTTCGGCGAATTATCAATTTAAACATACTTCTTAGTTTGGGAAAGAGAAAAATCAAGTAGACTTCTCCTTGAAATATTTAGTTACTCTTTCTCCAGATTTTTTTTTTTTTTTTTTTTTGCGGTACGCGGGTCCCTCACTGTTGTGGCCTCTCCCGTTGTGGAGCACAGGCTCCAGATGCGCAGGCTCAGCGGCCATGGCTCATGGGCCCAGCTGCTCCGCGGCATGTGGGATCCTCCCGGACCGGGACACGAACCTGCGTCCCCTGCATCAGCAGGCTGACTCTCAACCACTGCGCCACTAGGGAAGCCCTCCAGATTTTAATGTTAAGAAATGACTGAACATTAACTTACAAAGACACATTTTCTTTGTTTCAAAATAGTTTGGGGTATTTAATCTGATGTTAAAGTTTATAATCTGAGATGATTTTATTTGTTTTTCATGAAAGATTTCCAGTGTCAGTAATTCCATAAGTGTATGGTCCTAATTTAACATAATTGTTCTGAAGTAAAAATAAGCAACTCTGTCACTGTGACACTTAAAAAAAAAGGGGGAGTAGTCTTCCAAGCAAATTATAAACAAATTGACCCTCTTAAGATTTTCATTCTTATCTAAAAACCCATTCTTTGCCAGTAAGCCTCATGATTTTTTTGTGGCTAGGAAAGCATAGTTCTTAATGGCTTAGTATCCTCAGCCTTCCTGCTCCAGACAAGTAAATGTAAGCCCATGCCTCATGAAGAATGATTGATTTAGTTACAAAGGCATAATTGTTTTATTAGGAAGAATCAGTTCCTTAAAGCTTTAGGGGAATGAGTAAGTTAGAGGAGGCTAGCTAGAGTTACTTTGACATGGAGACAATCAAGTGAGGGGAAATCAATTGGCATCTATTTAATACTCCATGATGTGTAAAAACTATCCCAAGAAATTGATTCTTTTTCCTTTTTTTCTGTCAAAAGAGAGAAATCAGTACTTTTAGTTAAAATTTACATTCCACTTATGAATAAATGTAAGATGATTTCAAGGTATATGGAGATTCTTGAGAGACAGAACTTCATTCTAATTTATATTTATACATACTACCAGTACAGACTCCTCTTTGTAGATAAGGCTCTTTTACTTAGGTTGAAAAGGCATAGAGGAGCATCTTATAGAAGCAAGTTGATATAGTAAGAGTAAAGAAATATATATATATATTTATATATATATAACTGTATTATTCTGTGAACAATATGGTATGCCACTAATAGATTTATAGGGTTATAGGATTATAATAGTAACAGTACATTGAATTTTGCAGCTTTTGCAGGGATATGCTTTTTCACAGAGACACTGCAAATTAGCCACTTCTATATAATTCCAGTTACTCATGTGGAACCTGAATTTAAAGGTCACCTTGGTTGTGGGAACCAGACCTAGACTTGATTCTAGGCCTTTTTGGACCTGGAGAATATTTAGGTAATCCTATCATTTTATATATAATGAAATAACATTTTTAAGATTTCTGAATTGTTCAAGATCATAGCTTAAATGGACTCATATTAAGCTTTACTGAATCATTTAAGAATTTATAAATACATTTTATTGTAAAGAATTTAAATCATATAGATGCAAAAGTTAGGAAGTCACCTTTCTTCTCTATCTGTAACCTTGTCAGATTGCTGTGAATCATTTCAGACATAGCCCTCTGTATTTAACCACAAAGGAACATGTTTACACACATACACATAGCCTCTCTCTCACACATCTGATTCATTTATTTATAAAATTAATAATAATTTTCATCTTTTTTCTGCAATCTGATTTTTAAACTTAATACATGCAGAGAAACTCTTGTATTTAGAATAGCTATACTATTCTTTGAAATTACTACATAGTATTACATAAGAGATAAAAACCCCTTATTTATGTGATCTCTAACCTATTCGTTAAATAAACTGTGCATTCCCTACTGATTTCAAAGGTCAACTCAATAATGTACTAAATTCTTGTTTATATATAACATGAAGTGTATAGTCCTATGATTGGGTCTCAGTCTTTTAGTGAGCCTGCACTTCTGGACTGTGTACTTCACAAGGGTGTCTCAGTTTTGTTTTTGTTTTTTTTTCCTGTTAGGTGGGATAGTATGGCTAGAGCGGACTGGATTTGGGTATTTTTCTTTTCCAGCTTCTCCAGAGCTGCTGCAGTTAGAAATTTTCCTTGACCAGGTCAATTAGGCTCTGATAATACTACATCACGTTAGGCTTTGGTTAACTAGTTTCCTCTGAGGGCAGGCCTTGTTAAGAAGGACAGAGTGCTCTGGTGTATTTCAAAATGGCTCCCCTTCCCTTCCCTCTGCAGGAAGTCCAAGGGTATTTTCCTAAAATATTTCAATATATACCATGGGAATCTGGTCAAGCTCCTGGAGGTAAATCTCACAGTATTGTGGGACTCCCCTGTGACAGGATCCCCTAGGGGCTTTTAGTTGTCAGAGTTGTCTGCAGTTTGTCAAGTACAGTTCAGATTTTCCTACCAGAGCACTGCTTCCTGCAGCATAAGTCTTCCACTCCAGGAAGCAGCCATTTCCTGTATTCACCTGTCTCTCCAATGTTGTGGGCTGCAGATTGCCCTGTGTCATCCCCTTTCTTAAGAATCCTAGAAGAGTTGTTGATTTCTGGGGTCTGTTCAGCTTTTTATTTGTTGTTAGGATGGTGTGGCAACTGCTAATCTGAGAGTATGTTTTATTTTACATCTGATTATTGTTGTTTATAGGAAGACTATTGATTTTCACCTGATTAGTATATGGCAAATGATAATTAGTAGATCTAATAGTGTTTCAGTTTATATTTTTATTTTCTAGATGGAAAATTATATCATCTATAAAAATGATAATTCTCATTTTTTTAATTATACATACTTATTTTCATTAAAGAGCCAATTTGGTTTTATTGTCTTCTGTTTTTTACTCTGTTTAGTTTGCATGCTTCTTTTATTTTCTAGTTTCAGAATTTGTGCTTTAAGATTTGTTACTTTCTTTTTGCATCTTTTAATTCCCTTTCTTGTATATCTGAAAACATTTCAATTTAGGGGTTGTTTTGACTGAATTCAAAGTTCAAAAAAAATAGCATTCCTTTTATGGTGTTATGTTCCAAGATTCAATGTTATTGATGAAAAGATATTTATATAATTCTCATTCTTTTTTTTTTTTTTCTTTTTTGCTGTATGCGGGCCTCTCACTGTTGTGGCCTCTCCCGTTGCGGAGCACAGGCTCCGGACGCGCAGGCTCAGCAGCCATGGCTCACGGGCCCAGCTGCTCCGCGGCATGTGGGATCTTCCCGGACCGGGGCACGAACCCGTGTCCCCTACATTGGCAGGCGGACTCTCAACCACTGTGCCACCAGGGAAGCCCAATTCTCATTCTTTGTAAGCATCCTATGTTAAAAGAAAAAGTACACCCCCTCAAAAAAAAGGCCAACTTATGAAATGCAAATAAGGGAAACCTAAAAGGCTAACAGTTACATGAAGAGATGCTCATATAAATTGTACCCATCAGACTGGGGAAAAATGATATAGTTTTATAATTCCAAGTACTGGAAGATATTTAGATAGAAAGAAATCTTGTGCACTGATGTTGAAGGTACAGACTGGTTCAACCACATTGTCAAGATATCTTATATCACTTGGTGTAATTATGTATGCCCACACCGAAACCCAGCAATCCAGCTCCTAAGTGTATATCCCAGAGAAATTCTACAAAGGACGTAAGGAGACATTGATGATGATTTGTAGTAGCAGAGAGTTAGAGGCAATTGTCTTTCACTGGGAGAATGGACGCGTGTGATGTGGTGGTTACACTTCAAAATATATCATGAAGCTGCTAGAAACAATGACTAGATATACACATAAAACTTGATCGCTCTTAGGAACAGTGTTGCATGGGAAAAAAAAAAGAAAGAAAATCATAATGTTCCGAGCAAAATACCATTTATATATTCTAAACATATAAATGCAGAAAATAAAACTTTATATGTCCTTCTTAACATGAAAGAGTAAAAGGCCAAGAATAATCAGGATGTTTCTGAAGAATGAAATTAAGAATAGAAGATGAGTCCTACAAGACATCAGGACTTATTTTGAAGCTTCAATCATTAAAACAGGCACTCCTGTAAGGAATAAAATAGAATGGAACAAAACAGAAGATTTGGAAACAGACACATGCATTTATTGCAGTTCAATTTATGACAGAATGACATGATCAGTAAGTGAAGAATTGAAGGGCATTTAGTTAGTGAAATTGTAAAAATGCTTATTGACATAGAAATATCAAAAGGAGGGGAATACACTCTGTGCCCACCAAAAATAGAATATTCATGAAGAATCCTAATTACCACTACAATTATATTCTAAATAATCAGAGGTTCTTAAGTAGTTTTTAACTTAAGAGTAATTTAAGATAAAATTTCCAATTGTTTAGATACTTTTGTTTCTAAGTTTTAAAACTTTTCAGAATGATTACATGGTTAGCTAATAGAATCTGTAGTTTAAAATGTATTTTGCAAATTATTGAGGATTTCATATGATCAATGTGTATAAATGTTCCACCATCTGTTGAAAAGAAAATATAATATAATTTCTACTATCATAGTAGTATGTTTATATTCAATATGATTGTATGTTATACTTCTGTCATTTATATTTTCTGTTTTAGTGCTTTGTTTATAAATTCTGCTATTTAGTTTAAATACTTTTGTTTTTTTATAAATTCTATTGCTACTATTTTTGGAGGTTTATACTTTTATTTTGGTACTCATTGAGGTAACTTTATAAATTTATATTATATGCTTAAACATCTATACTGATTCATAGGCTTTAGAGAGTGTCTTCTATTGACTATCTACTATAATGGTTAAAATAGTACATTTATCATTCTTCATCTCTCTTTATGGCCACTCCAGTTATTTGGTAGTTTTGTTGGTTTTCATAGATATTAAACACTACTGAATTAATAGATACAAGCCAGAACAATTGTGGATCTGGTTTTCTCTTGAAACACAGTGTCCCCTCCTTCATTCTTCTTTTCAGGTAGGGGTTTTTTTGGTTTTTTTTTTTTCGAGGCAATAAATAAAACTTTTATTTAAAAAACTGCAGTACAGGGCACAATTCAGATAAAAAAAAAAAGACAAAAGGAAACAGGAAAAATATTTTCAGCACTTTACATCTTCATACAAATTTTGTGGTTTTGTGTCTACATTCATCCATTGAGCATGGAATCCTCTGGATTTAAGATCTTTTAGCAAAATAGAACACCAACATAGAAGGTTCTTTTTACAAAGGTCCATGTTCTGGCTTTGTTTTTTCCTTAATTGTAAAACAGAGTCTGTCTGTGTCTTGAGCTGCTTCTCTCACAGATGCTACAAGCCATGTCCTAGTCCACGGGAGGGGGCGGGAGGGTTTTGCTAAATCACATCAGAAAAAGGAGCGTCCACAGCTTCATGGGGGCTCCCATGGTGGGAAGGGCGGAGCGGCTGCGCCCTCGCTCACTTCCCAGATTCAAGGCGTGAAAAGGCAATACCAGTAGCCACTCAGTCCAGCATGTCTGTTTCTGACATGCTTAGTTCTTTTCAGATAGGGTTGCAGGGAAATGATGATTACAGATTTGATCCCTGCTCTTATCTTCTTGTAATTTTGTTAAAAGTTCTATTCTGAGGTTCAGTTCAACTGCCTGAGTGTATACAGCTCATGATCTTAAGATTGCTTTCGTATTTTCTTTATTTTTTTCCCCATTCAATTCATTAGCTTCATTGAATTCATCATTTCTTCCTGGCAGAAGATACAAGAGATAGCAGAACTTGAGGTCTCTGGCCAAGAAGCTACTAGAGAAGGACATAGGAAATAGAGTGTTCCTTGAAACTTTGCCCTTGGCCATTCACTTCCTTAGAGCCTCTACTGTATTTCTCTCTTTTGATCTCTGTTCAGATTGAATATGGCTTTCAAGACTCAGGCAAATGTTTATTTTATTTTTAAAAAAATTCGCATTGCAAGTCTTTTTAATGAAAAAAACATACTCAAAAGAAAGAAAATTATATAATATATCCCCATATATTCATCACCCAGCTTCTATAATTATCAACTCATGTCAGTTGGATTTATCTATATTCCTAGCCTGTTCCTCTTCCTTTCTCTTGGGTTATTTTGGAGAAAACACCACATATCATATTACATTGTTTGTATTTTCAATGTATCTCTAAAAGATGGCTCATTTTAAAATAGAACCTCTCTTATTACATAAAAGACTAGGAGGGATTCTTTAAGATAATGGAACATATAAAGATTGTTTAAATTCCCATAACTGTATCTCACTTTTTTTAAACAATTTAATTCTTCAAATCATGATCCAAATAAATTCCATGTACAGCAATTGGTGGATATATCTCGTCTCTTTTAATCTATAGCTTCTATCTCTATCTCACTATTATTTTCTCACAGTTATTTGTTATGGCTTGTGTTATAGAATTTCCCACAGTCTAAATTTTGCTGATTGCATCCTGTGATATATTTAAATTGGTCCTCTACTTTTTTTCCTATAAATTGATCAGGTTGAGGCTTGATGTTTTTGGACAAAGCTACTTGATGGGTGATGCAATATTTCCATTAGAAGGGTCATTATATCTGCTTGTCTATTTTTTGTGAATTTAGCAGATGATCACTGCTAGTTCCATTATTTCATAAAGGGTTGTAAAAGGGTGATATTCTAATTCAATCATTCCTTTTCAATTATTATCTGAAAAAACTTAGATGAATAAAAAATTCTCCCCCATCAACGTTTTGTTTATCTGAACTCAGAGCATGTAGGGATAGAACTACAGGGTAGATGCTTGAGTCTTTTCCCTATTTACCAGATTTCTAGATAATGAGTTGGCTTCCTAGCATCCTTGCAAAATCATGAATTAGTTCTATAGAATATATTTTTTAAAGAGCTTATGAATTTAAATATTTGATGTATTTTAAACAATTGAAATTATTATTACTATTTATGTTTGGATTTTCCCAGATTTGGATAGTAGGAGTGTTTCCCAGTTGGCTTCTGAGTCCTTTTGACATGATTTCAGTAATGTTTGCCTCCTTACTGTGTGGTTTGATAACATGTTCTCAGCTCATCTTGCATAATTTCTACCCCAGCTTGAAATTTAAAAATTTTTTGAGGGGTTCCATTTCCTTTGTGATAAATGATATCTGGAAGCCAAAATCTGGTTAAAAGTGATATTTATTGTCCCTGTGTAGGTCTTTTTAGTGAAAAGAAGTAGGACATATATATATTTTTAAATCATATATTCATGTTTATGCTCCAATTCAAATTTTAAACAAATTTAGGAATTCAAGATTTTTAAAAATTTTTTCATTTATTTATTTATTTATTTATTTTTGGCTGCGTTGGGTCTTCGTTGCTGCGCGTGGGCTTTCTCTAGTTGCGGCGAGCAGGAGCTACTCTTTGTTGCGGTGTACGGGCTTCTCATTGTGGTGGCTTCTCTTGTTGCAGAGCACGGGCTCTAGGTGCATGGGCTTCAGTAGTTGTGGCACACGGGCTCAGTAGTCGTGGCTTGCGGGCTGTAGAGCATAGGCTCAGCAGCTGTGGCACATGGGCTCAGTTGCTCTGCAGCATGTGGGATCTCCTCGGACCAGGGCTTGAACCCATGCCCCTGCATTGGCAGGTGGACTCTTAACCACTGCGCCACCAGGAAAGCCCAGGAATTCAGGACTTTTACTTAACCAAATTCCATTTACATGTGAGCCTTCTTTCCTCATGACCAAAATTCCAGTTTTCAATGACATCATTGTTATTATTCATTTGTTCTGTTCTGTACAGCACACTCGGAAACAGTGCTAGCTCTCAAAAATATGATTACTGAAAATAGTTTGAGAATTTTTTTCATTTTCAGTTTTCTCCCTTTTAGTGTATATCCTATTAAGAATGAACAATTGATTTACTGTGTTTTAAAAATCACTTGAAACAAATACTTCCTCTCAGTGTAGTTATTTTTATCAACTCCATAAGGCTGTGCTCATTTTTTATTAATTTTCTGTTGGGATTAAGATTTTTAAAAAGTTCTTTTTTTGTATTTATGGAAAATGTTTGTTATTCTATCAACTCTGTTTTCTTTTAAAAAAAACTGCTTTGTTTGTTTTCATTTATTTCTCTACTTGGAAAAAGTACAAGCAAATATGCTCTTTCTTAGGTCAATGGTAGGATTTAAAGCATCTTTAAAGATGAATAACAGCTCTGTGTGTGTGTGTTTGTGCATGAGAGAAAGAGAGAAAGAAAGAGGGAGAAATAACACAGTTTCAAGAATGTGTGCTAAATTTTGGCATGGCAAGTAAATTTGTTTGAATTTATGGAAATTTCCTAAGATAATTTCACTGTACATATTTATAACTAGGAGTCTGTTTAATTTGACTGTTAATAGGCAAAGTTTTATAATTTACATGACTTTTTTTCTAACATATCCTCTGAGGCTGTTTACAAAGCCTATGTGATTCCACTGAGTTTATTTGAATAATTGTGAATATGGTCTTCATTTATATTTTAATGTGTAAAGATATCTTTGACAAATACAAGGTCATTTGGAAATATTCTTTTTATTAAAACACTGCAATTTAGTAATGAGTTGAATGTGTCTTGATAATATTCAGTTTTAACTGAGAGTGAAATAAGCCTATCATTATTATATATTAACATTGCTATATTGATTCTTCAAATTTATTTTAACATAGCTCTAATCTTTGAGAATAATTTTTCTAGTTTGCCTATTTTGGTGACTGCTAATGATCCTTGCCTCATGGTATTTATGCCCTTATGTTGTCTCCTTCCACCTTAGACCCAGCTTGACTTAGTAAACATTTCTCACAATTTTTCATTGATTTTATTACTTCTTATAGTAGTTACATATATCAATAACTGTCAAATCAATGACATGTTAAAAAGAAGGCTTTATTTACTAGGATTCTAGGAAAAACGCTCATTTCAAAAAAATGCAATTAATGGATGATGGATGACACTTTTCCAGTGACTAGTCATGGTTGAAAATATGTCAAGATTTGGAGGAGATGTAGTGAGAGGTGAGCAGTGTGACAGTGTAGTAGTGCTGGGACAGAGTGGAAGGAAAGAGAGATTCTTAATACCCTGAAAATGAAACTTGGAAGCAGGAGGGTCTAAAGGAAAACTTTTAAAAATGCTTACCAGTATGATGGCACAGTTTATGATATCCTTGGCCACACTTTCAAGAAAACCTATAGTCAAATGCTTCTGACTGGTCAGTGTGCAAAGAACTAGACTCTTATTTCTTTGTGGTGGATCCCGGATTTTACAGCTAGAGGATGCTAACCTAGTTTTACATAGATTTTATCTATTGTTTCATCTCTCTTCGTCCCTGAACTCATCCTATCCACAGTCCACATCTGCTCTTCTGACTCTTGTTTCAATGCATGGAAATACCATCTAACTTATGACTCAATATAGAAACGAGAGCCGTCCTTAACATTTGCCTGCCCCTTCATTTTCATAATCATTCATTGAGTCTTGTCAAGATTCTTCCTGAAATATCTCTCAAATTTGTCCTCTCTGATCACAACCTCCCAAACATTGCTTTAAGTCAGAAACTCCACAGCTGTGTTCTGATCTATTAAAATAGCTTCCTGACTCTTGTGCCTATCTTCAGAATCTGTCTAGCTCTGAACTATTCTCTCCACTTCCATTAATTTTTACTACAAAACACAGATATAATACCTCCAAATTTTAGATAGAAAATCTCAAATGGCACTGAATTACCAACCGTTAGAAGTCCAGATACCTCAGGATGACATGCAAGTTTTATCCCATTGACCCCATATATCTTTGGGGATTGCACTGCTATCCAAAAGAATTCCCTTAACTGTAAAGAGAATCCATTACTGAGGGTCTTGGTAGCATTTGGTTGGTCCGGAGATGGGCAAAGGACAATGCAAGCAATCCAAAACCCTTTTTATGGGGTGACAGGAGGAGAAAATTTGGAGTTGGGCTACAGAAATGGAGAGAGAGAAAAATAAAGATTGAAACTTGGTCTCTCTCCTTATGACTGGACCTCTTTCATGTAAATTTAAGGAACTATTGGCAGTCATCTTCCTTCTTTCATGTGACCTGAGTAGTGGAGAAAGTAGATATGTTGAGAAAAATTATTTAAACATGTTATCAGAAAGAAGCACATATGAAAGATTACAGAGCTTGCTCCCCAGGTCCCTTGAAACCTTCTAGTTGCTGATATCCTGAGATGTGGGTTTCTACTTGTCTATAGAAAAAAAAAAATAAAGGAAAAAGAAAAAATGAAAAAAAAAAGCCAATGAATCTAGTGGTATTGGGGAAAAATAGAAGATACAAGTAATTCTGCTAATTACTAAGTGAGAAGGATAATTTTTTTTTTTGATTTTTTTTAACATCTTTATTGGGGTATAATTGCTTTACAATGGTGTGTTAGTTTCTGCTTTATAACAAAGTGAATCAGTAATACATAAACATATGAGAAGGATAATTTTATTAAAGTTTGTTCAATTTTAACACACAAAGAATTAACAGAGATTTGAAATTTGTTATATCTCTATAAAAAGCTATATATATATTATATATATATAAATGTATATATGTTTATAGTATTGAACATTAAAGTTAGATAAGGAAACCATTAACAGGATTGTAGTACAGTTATTCATCCATCTTTGTCTTTAGTTTATCTGAAATTTTTTTAAATCTTTGCCATTAGTTCAGAAAAAAAATTTTTTTCTCTGCAAACAGTACTTAATGTATAATTGGAATGAGATGTATTTTCTCAGTCAGGTGTGAATCGAGGCAAACTATGCCCTGTACCCCACCTCTAGCTCACCTATTCATGATTACATGTTAGACTCTTGTCAAATAGCAATGTCAGTGTAAGCTATGTGAAGCTTCTCTGCTGTCTCAAAATTGAGTATGAGGCTTAACGCTAAAGATAAATGGGCTCTAAGTACCCAGTTTCTAAAACAAGCCACTGGCAATTAAGTCTAGAATCTTCCCACGCTTCCCACTCTTTATCCCTGGATATTAAACTTGAGGCATGTCTCCTATATTGGCTAGACTGTATTGGAGACAAATATAAATATGTAACTAGTGATTTAATAAGGGTAATTTCTGAGAGCAATAGTTGTTCTGAAGGATACAAATGCTGAATGTGATAGAATGTGACTGCGACAGGAACTCTGGGTAGGATGGTCCACAAGGGACTCTGAAAAAATGACAGTTGGGCTGAGATCTGAATGATAAGATGGATTCAGCTACCTGAATACTCATAGGAAGAGTATCCAAAGGAACAAGTGCAAAGGTCAGGATGTTGGAACATATCTGAGGTGGTTACAGAACAGAAAGGTCAATGGGCATCTGAGAGGCATAGAGCAGAATAGTTAGTATTATGATTTTAATGTATTTGCTAGAATAAATCTGACTATAAATTATTTGGCCTTTTCAATGTTTCAATTTCTTATTTAATAACAAATATATCTTAATTTTATATTCAGTGTTTATTTGAATTATTATAATTAATTATAAAAATTGTGAATGATTCTTAGATACTCTTTGCAAGATCGAGTCATATGTTCTAAATGTACAATGGGGCTTGTTTTCATAAGAAATATTGTTCATTATAGACATGAATATCTAGAAATTTTATATAAAGTTCTATTAGCACTTTATAGTGAGAAATGAAAGAGTCAATAGCATTCAAATACTTCTGTTTGAATATAAAAGGAAATACTATCTATTCCTCATGTCAGTTATCCTGGACAGTTTGAACTTGTTCACCTAACGTGGTTATCTGGTAGGATTTTTCTTTTTTTTTTTTTTTTTTTGGTCAAATCACATATCTCTTTTCCTTTGCCTAGAGGAATTGGCAAGTATATACTTTTTAACTTACTGTAAAACTTTAAAAGTGATCACTTTGAGCAGATCTTTATTTTAAGATCTTAAGACTATCAATAACTGATGGAGTACAACAGGATTTTTATCCATTAATGACTTGTAGAAAGTTACAGTAAGTCGTTATACAAGGTTCATCAGCCCACTGGCTAAAGCAGCAGAAATTCACTTGCAGGCATGGGTGTACTTCAGTACTGTAGTTATTAGCTCCATTTGTCAATGGAGAATGAAGGCTAAGAAAGATTAATTAGGTTTGCCAAGCTTACAAAACATTGGAGTGACAAAACTAGAAGAAGAGCCTGAGTTGTCTGACACCCAAATCTCAGTTCAGAGTCCTACATAATTTTGCCTCCAGCTAAATGTTACTGGTTTGGTGGATAATAGGTTCAATGCAGTGCTTTTTTAAAAAAAAAAATTTATATCTTTATTGGAGTATAATTGCTTTACAATGTTGTGTAGTTTCTGTTGTACAACAAAGTGAATCAGCTATAAGTATACATATATCCCCATATCTCTTCCCTCTTGCTTCTCCCTCCCTCCCACCCTCCCTATCCCACCCCTCTAGGTGGTCACAAAGCATGGAGCTGACCTCCCTGTGCTATGCGGCTGCTTCCCACTAGCTATCTATTTTACATTTGGTAGTGTATATATGTCAGTGCTACTCTCTCACTTCATCCCAGCTTCCCCTTCCCCCACTGTGTTCTTTAAGTCCGTTCTCTACATCAGTATCATTATTCCTGCCCCGCCACTAGGTTCATCAGTACCGGTTTTTAGATTCCATATACGTGCGTTAGCACACAGCATTTGTTTTTCTCTTTCAGACTTACTTCACTCTGTATGACAGACTCTAGGTCCATCCACCTCCTTACAAATAACTCAGCTTCATTCCTTTTTATGGCTGAGTAATATTCCATTGTACATATGTGCCACATCTTCTTTATACATTCATCTGTCTATGGACATTTAGGTTGCTTCCATGTCCTGGCAATTGTAAATATTGCTGCAGTGGACATTGTGGTACATGACTCTTTTCGAATTGTGGTTTTCTCAGGGTATATGCCCAGTAGTGGGATTGCTGGGTCATATGGTAGTTCTATTTTTAGTTTTTTAAGGAACCTCCATAATGTTCTCCATAATGGCTGTATCAATTTGCATTCCCACCAACAGTGCCAGAGGGTTCCCTTTTCTCCACACCCTCTCCAGCATTTATTGTTTGTAGATTTTTTGATGATGGCCATTCTGACCGGTGTGAGGTGATACCTCATTGTGGATTTGATTTACATTTCTCTAATGATCAATGATGTTGAGTATCTTTTCATGTGTTTGTTGGCAAACTATATGTCTTCTTTGGAGAAATGTCTATTTAGGTCTTCTGCCCATTTTTGGATGGGTTGTTTGTTTTTTTGATATTGAGCTGCCTGAGCTGCTCATATATTTTGGAGATTAATCCTTTGTCAGTTGCTTCGTTTGTAAATATTTTCTCCCATTCTGAGTGTTGTCTTTTTATCTTGTTTACAGTTTCCTTTGCTGTGTAAAAGCTTTTGTTTCATTAGGTCCATTTGTTTATTTTTGATTTTATTTCCATTTTTCTAGGAGGTGGGTCAAAAAGATCTTGCTGTGATTTATGTCAAAGAGTGTTGTTCCTATGTTTTCCTCTAAGAATTTTATAGTGTCTGGCCTTACATTTATGTCTTTAATCAATTTTGAGTTTATTATTGTGTATGGTGTTAGGGAGTGTTCTAATTTCCTTCTTTTACATATAGTTGTCCAGGCTTCCCACTTCCACTTATTGAAGACGCTGTCTTTTCTCTATTGTATCTTTTTGCCTCCTTTGTCAAAGATAAGGTGCCCATATGTGCGTGGCTTTATCTCTGGTCTTTCTATCCTGTTCCATTGATTTATATTTCTGTTTTAGTGCCAGTACCACACTGTCTTGATTAATGTAGCTTTGTAGTATAGTCTGAAGTCAGGGAGTCAGATTCCTCCAGCTTCATTTTTCTTTCTCAAGATTGCTTTGGCTATTTGGGGTCTTCTGTGTTTCCATACAAATTGTAAAAATTTTTGTTCTAGTTCTGTGAAAAATGCCATTGGTAATTTGATAGGGATTGCATTGAATCTGTAGATTGCTTTGGGTAGTATAATCATTTTCACAATGTAATGCAATGCTTTTTATTGTGACTTTTCAGTAATTAATGACTAGGGATGCCTTCTCTGTTCTTTCTAAGACGTTAAACTGTTTCTCTGTGAGTTCTCAGTCATGAATCTTTGTCCTGTACTTGCCTATATTTCTCACCCCACTGATTTCACAGCGAGATGGAATACAGGAAAGATGTAAAGCCTTTGCCCTTTTTTCCATGAGTGAAAATATTTTTCCAGTTCAGTTACAGGTTTAAGCATAGGCTCTTTGTTAGCCAATGCATCCAATACCTCACTCACACAGAGCCCAAAACATACAAATGCTTCCTAAATCTTTATGTTCTTGTTCTCTTAATTTCAGAGACAAAGTAATGTGATGTTTTTACTTTATATCTTTTTATCATGAAATTTATGAATTCTGCAATAACTTATTGGTAAGATAGGTTACCAAGGAGTATTGATTAAATCCTATTCATTTGTGAACAAGTACATTTTAACCGCATTTCTTATGGGCTAAGATTTGTTTCATAAATCAGATATGCCTTTGTGAAATGTAGCAATATTTTGAGAAACGTAAGTAATGACATTGAAGTTTTCCAGTCAATAGTATGATATAATACATTTAATTAATTTTCTTGCCACATCCCAAAGGCAATTGAAAAGGGAAGATTTTTCCTCGTCAAAATGTGCTGAACCCACTTGTAATAGTATATCTTGATAAAAAATACTATGGCCGTGCACAAGGGAAAGAAAATGCATTAAAAGGCCTTGTGTTGTGGAAGCAAAAGTACCTGGATAATAAGTTGCCAGTCAATTGAGATTTCACCCTAGGTAACAGAACAAGACATATACCCAAAGCTGATTCCTAGTTCATGATCTTTAACATATTTGGGTGATTTGTTTATCATTTGCATTTTTTCTTTTAAAATACATGTATTATACATTCTGAATACATTTAAAAAATTAGAAGTGAAGGTTTATGTTTTTTCAGAAATTTCACACATTTTGCCATTGCATTTAACCAACATGACTTAAAATTATAGTTAACATGTCTGTTTCCATACAGTTTCATTTTATTACCTATAATTTAATTAGCAGTATTTCAACAAAATGAAGAAAACTCATTAAGTTTTTCAGAATATGCCCTTCTGATTATTACAGTTCCTAGGTTTTTCTTGCATGGAGAATATTTGGCATAACCATATGCATCTGTTAAGAAAGTTAACATCTAATCTAAAGAAATTTTTTCTTCTTTGATTGATGGGCAATTTGTAAAGAATGCAGTTTGTCAAGAAGCCTTTCCCTTTTCCTTCCTGAAATCCCTGTTTCAAACCAGTACTAGCAATTTCCTGTCTGTGTTGGCATTCAAGGCATGAGATATCCTTGTTTTTGACAGCAAAGGACATTTGTTTTGTTTGAGCTGCACTCTTATCAGTGACAACAATAAAATTGTCAAGTGTGTTATTTGAAACATCAAATTCAATAAGAACCTTTGTGTAAGCAAGGGAAATTGGATATAATAATGTTTTCTTTCTTAACCAATGGAGCACACAGCTTGACTTTGGAATAGTTGTGGATTAAATGATAAATACTATATAATTACAAAAGAATGTAATTGCAAGGAATCAAGGAAGACATTTTTGTAAATGATAGAGTAGAATATAAGTTATTTGTTGAATTATATATTTAGAATCAATGGGACTATAAACAACAAATAGTTTCAAATTGCAAATAAATTTCAGTTCTCAACAAAGTTTTGAAGTTAAATATCTGAGTTACCACTAAAAAATGAATGAAACAAGATAAAAATTAGAATTCTATATCTCTCTTGATTTAGAAAATCTCACTGTCAATTGGAAATAATAATAGTCATTCATTCATTTTCCATATTGCTTGAATCCATGTCCTTCTGACCCGACTCAGACCCAAATTTCTTAATGGATTCAGTCTCTGTAAATGAAAAGAACTAACTACCTTGTGACTTGCTGAGGTAAATTAGATGAAAAGAATTTAAGGATTAAATGTGAGATTCACAACTTTTTTTTTTTTTTTTTTTTTTTTTTTTGCGGTACGCGGGCCTCTCACTGTTGTGGCCTCTCCCGTTGCGGAGCACAGGCTCCGGACGCGCAGGCTCAGCGGCCATGGCTCATGGGCGCGGCCGCTACGCAGCATGTGGGATCTTCCCGGACCGGGGCACGAACCCGTGTACCCTGCATCGGCAGGCAGACTCTCAACCACTGTGCCACCAGGGAAGCCCCAAGATTCACAACTTTTAAAGTTTTACAACTTATTCTACTCTTGGAAAGATCATAATTACACCGAATCTTAGAAAAATTTTCAGTTAGAATAAAATTCAGTCCTATGAACATATAACTATATTCTATTAAGTTAAAATAGCTGTAAAGCTGTCACAATATAAGATCCTACGCACAGTGTAATAATTATGGTATTATTAAAACAGTTACCAGCAGTTTTTATTTTTAGCATCTGTGAAGCAACTCTATATTAATAATTATAAGTAGATCATATTTTTATTTTACAAGCACAGAAATATCTGTTTTTAATTTCTTGGCTTCTTGCTTTTCAAGATTCCTAAAATATAAATTTAGACAATGTATCTTGAAACACAAAATTAGTAAATATATATGATAGGGATAGGACTATATACTTTCTTATTTTAAATGTATTGCATTTTCTTGGAACACCCTATGGCCAAAGGGAAAAAAATACATGGTATCACAGTCCTTACCTAAGAAAAAATTTTAGGTAAGAATTGTCATATCATTTTTTCTTAACTAAAAAATATCCTCTGAAATTCTATTCCTTCTGGAGTAGTGTGTAAGCTACATGGGTCCAAGAAGATACAACTTCTTTTTAATAGATGGGGGATATAATGTGTTAACTTATTTCCTATGTGTAAACACATCTGAAGAGGTGTCCAGAGTAGAATCCATTAATGTTTAAAATGCACCTAGGGTTGCATTAGTGTCTAAAGTAGAGAAAAGGAGAAGGGTAAGATTGTCATTACAATTCTTTCTCTTCTTCATTTTATTTCCTCTTTGATTCTTGTCTTCCTCCCTTACTTGTTTACCGATGCACACCCCGGATTCACATATAGTCCAAGACTGATGGGCAGATTCATTTCTAGGTTTGCAACTGAATTGAATCAGTTTCCCTGCCACTGAGTGAGCAAACCGCAGGAAACTATTTAGGCATTTGGGAAATAATGATTTTATTTTTAAAGATTTTACTGAGAAAAAGCATTAGCTCTGAATTAGAGGACTTTTTAGAAGTTGAAATTAATAGGTGAATGCATAATTAAAGTTACTTAATTTGAGAGGTATATATCCTTTAAATTTTTTCAAGCCCTGGGATATTTAATTGGTAAAGTACACAAGAATGAAAATGTCTTGGACCCATTTACTCTTTTTAAAACATAAAAAATTATATATTCATTATATATATATAATTATTATGTATATAGTTACTAATCTAATGATAATGCCTGCTAAATATCCTAGAATTCAATCGACAAGTCACATGATTTTTCCCTCTAATGCATAGTGTACATACAGCTGGAATTCCACCTATGTTATGTCCAGGCTTTTACCAGATTACCCTACTTCTGGCAATCTCCAGGGAATGCATGTACGTAAGTTCTGATCCCTGTTGGCACATCAAGTAGCCACCTGCCTCTAGAATCCAGCTCTCCACTCTGCTCAGTTTACCATGTGCTCTGTGGCTTGTCGTCTCACCCTTTGTCTTAAGACTTACTTCTCTCAGGTGACTCTTGTTGGTCCAAACTGCTTCATTTTAAGTTTGGGCAGAGAGATGGCTTTTCAGCTCCCCACAGGAATGAATCCCTGAGAACAGGTTGTAATATTTAACAAGATTTTGCTGAAGACTTGGGAACAATAGAATAGAAATATATAATATAATACAAAGAACTTTTAAAAAGGATGCTCTACAGAACCACTCTCAGTACAAGCCAGCATCAGCTCGGTTCCTCCTGCACCTGCCACAGAGTCTGACACATAAAGGTGCTGGGTCGGTAATTTTTTGTGAATTCCTTAATGGAATTAAGTGTTTGTAAAATCCATATATTCAAATATATTCACAGAGTTTTTGAAGTAGGAGCTTCTTGACCTCTACCCTGCCAGCTTGCATCTGGGTTCAGTTTACCTACCCTCAAAGAGAGTCACTTTGAGAAGTTCTGTAATCCAGGCCCCATCTCTTTAAAACTAGCACTAACTAAGCCATTTTTTACTACTTGTCCAAGTATGAGGATTATTTCTGAAGTAGTGATTGCTATAATACCTTCATTATTCTAATATCTGCCATAACATGGTACTTTTAAGTACAAAAAATACACATTGTTGTAGTTGGTGTGATATCAGTCAGCACCTCCATTCCCTTTTTGAATTTCTTTCCCTTTCCTCTGCTGCCCACCACCCCAACTTTTGGTTTTTCTGACACTTTCACCCTTGAAACTTGGTACTCTCACTGTCAGGTCCTTAACTATTTGTCTCCACACAGTTCCTACAAGCTCCTTCCCACCTGTTCCATTTCTACATGACCCCCTCTGGTCTGGCAACCCTACCAACTCTCCAAGTTTATCTTTCATCTGAAGAAGGGGAGAAGTTAGATTTAAAAAAAAGGGACATTCTGTAATCAAACGTTCTGCAAAATTGCCCTTAGGAAATTTCCTGGGAACTTCTGTCAGGGTAAATAAACATGCCGAGGAATTCTGAAGCCTAATAAGCCCAGCTTTCCCAGAGTTAGGAATTCATCCCGAGGCTGCCTTGGGTGTGCTGGACTAAAGTTAAAGGAAACAACTGAGCCTGGAGCAGCTATCAACTTAAATTAGCGAGATGATAACTGATACACAAGCACATGTATGCGTTTATGTTTACCCAATGTTTTCCTTTAAAGTAAAGTTATTTGTGTTTTCATAATATCTAACACAATATTAATATGCAGTAAAATACTAGGAAATTTTTGTATTAAGCTATTTCTTTAAGAAGTTTTGAACGTACATGATATTTTATTTAATAAACTTTTAATCTTTCTATAATCAGGTAGTATAGAAAGCTTAGAGAATTACAAAATTTATCATTAATAATATTTCTTGATTTGGTTATTCACTACTCATTGAAAAAATGTATCACTTACACATGTGGATTATCAAAGGAATGATGTTTCAGTCCTTGGAGAGGGTAGTTTTGACATTCTCAAGGTGAAGTGGAACACTGGTCAATGTCAGAGGTAGAAAAGAACCTGTTATTTTTTTTTAATTGAAGTATAGTTGATTTACAATGTTATATTAGTTTTGGGTGTACAACATAGTGGTCTGATATTTTTATAGATCATACTCAATTTAAGTTTATTATAAAATATTGGTTACAGTCCCTGTGCTGTACATTACATCCTTGTATTTTATTTATTTTATTTTTGTTTTGTTTTGTTTTGTTTTGTTTTTTGGCCATGCTGTGTGGCTTGCAGGATCTCAGTTCCCCAACAAGCGGTTGAACCTGGGCCCACGGCAGTGAAAGCGCTGAGTCCTAACCACTGGACCGCCAGGGAATTCCCATATCTTATTTGTTTTGGAATTCCCATATCTTATTTATTTTAAACCTAGTAGTTTGTACCTCTTAATCTCCTTCCCCTATCTTGCCCCTCCCCACCCAGGAATCACTAGTTTGTTCTCTGTATCTATGAATCTGTTTCTGTTTTGTTATACTCTTTCTTTTTTTTTTAGGTTCTACATATAAATGAAAACATACAATGTTTGTCTTTCTCTGACTTACTTTACTAAGTATACTACTCTGGAGGTCCATCCATGTTATTACATATGCAAAATTTCATTCTTTTTTATGGATGAGTAATAGTCCATTGTGTTTTGTCAGCGTGTGCGTGTGTGTTTATGTATATCACATCTTATTTATCCATTCACCTGTTGGTTGATACTTAGGTTGCTTCCATATCTCAGATATTGTAAATAATGCTGCCATGAACGTTGGGATGCATATATCTTTTTGAAGTAGTGTTTTCCGTTGAAGAGAACTTATTTCAGTGACAGCAAGATAAAATTACTTAGCCAAGGCAGTAGTGGGTATTAGAGAATTATGGGAGGTGCATCTGGATTGATAGGAGAATTCTTATATTATTTTATTTTTTTGGAGAATTCTTAAAGTCAGTAAATAAATTTTGCACTGAGGGAAGCAGGAAATATTGAGTTCAAAAATTTTAGTTTGTTAAAGCAATCACAGAAATCATACAGCTTTTTATTTAGTGTGTTGATGCTGCAGCTAGCCATGATATCCAACAAAATGCAGCATTTTTGTATATTATGCTCTCATAGCAAAAGGAATAAAAATGTATGCCTTCTGTCCATTCTAGAGCTGAAACTATAGTGGCACACCCTATCACTTACATAAAATCCAATAGTTCTCCCAACTTAAAGATGATGAATTTGAAAAAAATGTAACCTCTGAAATAAAACTTAAGTGACAGTTATTTAGGAACAAATCCCAAGTGTAACTTTTCTTGTGAAGTAAAATGTTCCGAGTCATTTTCAAACATTTGATAGAAGCTGTGAATCTCCTTTGTGAATCTATAAGAAAAAAATCTAATGAAAACAACTGAAAGTTAGCATCTACTTAAGAAAACAAAAATATTCCTTTATATGTATTGTGTGTGTGTGTTTGTACTAGACCTTGTATTGATTTTGCTACTAATGTAGTAAGTACCGTAAGCCCAAGCATCCCATGCCATCTAGAGAGATGCAAAGTAGGAGCATAGTGTTATTCAAACTTTGTGACAAATATTGCTGCAGGTGCCAAGACAGGTGCAAAAATTTCAAATTATCACGTGGTTTGTTTGCAAGAAGGAAAAGTGTCATGCTGCTTAGCCGAAATGTTGTAGCATTGTGATTCTAACACCTACTCTCTGTGCAAGACAAACCCTTAAACTTTTCCATCTGTGATGGTACCACATTTCATTGAGAAGAATCTCTGCCAATTGTACAGCTGTGTGATGGCAGCCAAAAATAAAGAGATTTTGTAGTTCAAGGATTACAATCTATTAAACTATCTTCATTTTAGAAACTAGAGATTCATTTTGATTTCTTTAGGTCATGTATTTGTTGGCTTTCTAAAAACAACCCACAGTCGAATTAGTGAAGGATTCACTATTCATACCTCCAGTCCTAAATTGAACACATATACAAGAGTAAAAAGAGAATGCCATTGCCATGTTGGTTTTTTTTACATGAATGTATTCTACTGATTTATTCTAGATGCTCATGTGCTGGCTAATTAGCTATCTGTAACACTCCTATTTTAGAACACTAACTGCTCACATTGAAAGTGTTATCTGTTGCCATTTTCTTGTGTGGCATTGCTCTTGTGAGCTACTTATACTCATAAAAGACAAAGAAATATAGTGCATTGAGATGTTGGAAAATCTTATGCATTATGTAATATTCAATTGTAAAAATAAGAGTGATTATTGAGAAGGGGCCTATGTGCATTCGTTGTTCTAAGAGCCTGCTGGTTTTAGAAATAAAATCACAAATTCATTTCCCATCAATATAAAACTTCTGTGAATTGCTACAAGAAATAGTCTGCAAGTTAAAATGATATTAGAACATGTCTGTCCAGTTTGGTTGGAGCAAGAGGAATTTGGTATTTGAAAGTCCATAACCTTGATTTTGCTTTGTATCTCCTGATCCCATGTTATACTTTTTTACACATTTCTTAATAGTAACTAGTTCAGTGTCAGTAGAGCTCCTTTCTCTCTCATGAAAACACCTCAGGTTTCTCTGTGGCTTGGGTAATTATCCCCATTTGTGGGGATATCCAGTGTTCCATTTCATGCCAGTTCCACCTCTTGCTCTATTTTATGCTTTCTTCTCCCTTCAACTAAATGTGCAGGACCAAATAAACCTGGCATCTGGATGTGTAGGGGCACTATTTGAGTCTGCTCTGTGTCTTAGGATCTAAATTCCATCAACCAAAGCGCTCATAAGTTCTGGTTTGATTGACATGCTGTTTATATTATGATCTGCATATTAAATATCTGTAAATTCAGTACTTTGAACATGTCATACAACTGTCACATTAACAGTAAAATACTGTTTGCATCTTTATCTTTTTGCCTTGTGACCCATTTTTATTTCCACCATCATTTTGTACACACACACACACACACACACACACACACAGAGGCACATCTCCAAAATCCCTCGTTGAATTAGACCTGGGGAAGGATCCCTTATGATGCTGTATAGGAGAGAACAAAAATTCCTACCACCACTGAACCGTAGTTTGGAGCCTGAATTTATTTTCTATGAGCCTCTTGAACCACTAATTTAGAAAAAGGATAGATTATTTAATGCTAGCAGCTTTCAACTATTTTTGCTTTAGACTAGTTGAATATTATTACATTTTTAGTTGCACTGGCTTTATAAATTGATCCCTGTGGAGCTATCTTTTCCATGGGTGGTGTGCCTTCTTTTAAGCCTGGATTAATGCCACTGAATTTGCCCTTTGATGTTAATAATTAAAAGAGAATAAATACTCCTTGTGGATTTTTTCTTCAATGTAAGTTAAGCTTCATTTCTTTCTCAGTAGTAGCTATCTGATAAGATTTACAACAATGATAGAGACTAATTGGAATTTGTGGTTCATTTTTGAACTGTTGGGAATAATACTAAGTATGTTTCTGTAGTCTCTCTGGAATCATCAGGCTCTGTACAGAAAATCTTTTGATTTTCAGAGAGTATATATAGTGAGTATATTTGGTGTCATTCAATCTAGAAGTATATATCGTGCTTGAGCCATTTTGAATGATGCTTTGTAGGAATCAAAACAAAAAGATATAAGGTGACTTTCTCAAGTTACTATAATGTATTAGGGAATATAAGCCAATTGCAAATAACTGTATTAAAAATAAAACATAGAAAATGTTCTAAAAATGGTAAAATGCAAGGTAGGAGTACAGAAAGGAGAGTTTTTCTCATTGTTGTTCTATTCCTAAGTAATAACACATGAGTAGCCCTAAAATATTTGAGGTTTTGGTATGGCAATTCATTTTAAAGTCATCCTCTTCAAATTTAACTAAATTACCACGTTCTTACTTTCAAAATATTCTTGGAGAAAAGTTATTTGTAAAATCAGTGTTTCTGATTTAAGAATATGCAGTAGTTACTTTTACTTGATTTTAGCAAATAGTGAAAACCTTGTAGAATATCTTAGATACAGTACAAAACTCTGAAAAAATTCTAATATGTGAGCTTTAATTCCACATAAATTATTATAAATTGGTAAAGGTAGAAATCACTGGTATAAATTATTTCAGCCCACTGAAAAATAGTATGACTCATTGATGAGATGCTGAGTCATGTGTTTATTTTCAGAAACCCAATGGTATTGAAACTACTACAGCTACCAAGAAACCAAGAAAACTTGAAAAGCCTGCAGGAGATTCATGTTAATACTAGAAGTTTCATTAAGTAGAGTCTTAGGGCCAGAAATCTGGTTAGTGAACTTACCTTGTAGCTGTGTTTATTTAGGAAGCACATTATTTTCCTTAGAGTGTAGGTATATTGGGATGGCTGGAGGCTGATAGAGAACAGGGGGTGGCAAACCCCATCCTCACAGCAACCCATGTCATAACCATGAGATCATTAATTGAAAGATTTTACTGTGTTAAATAACCTAATTTCTTATGATTAGTTTCTTGGGGGAATTTTCCATTGGCCTGAACAACTGAAATGCAATGGCATTAACAGAGAAAAAATATTTGTTACAGCATAGTATTTGCTATTCTTCCTTAACAGGTATGTTTTTAATATGTACACCTCACCTGAACTTTAACATGATCTCTGATAAATGTGATACATTTCCTACATGCTTATGGTGAATTTGCTCTTTAGACAAATTCTGCTTTGGGGCATGTATTAGTTTGCTAGGTCTACTATAACAAAATAACAGAGACTGGGTGGCTTAAGCAACAGTTCATTTTCTCATAGTTCTGAAGGTTGGAAGTCTAAGACCAAAGATGTCAGAAGTTTTGGTTTCTCCTAAGACTTCTTTTTTTGGCCTGCAAATGCCCATCTTCTCGTGCTCACAAGGCCTTTTCTCTGGTGTCTCTCTATGTAGGTCTTAATCTCCTCTTCTTATAAGGACACCAGTCATATTCAACCCTATGATCTCATTTAACTGTAATTACCTCCTTAAAGGACCTGTGTCCAAATATAGTCCCATGGTGGGTGGGTGTTAGGGCTTTAACATACGAATTTGAGGGGGACAACGTTCAGTCCATAAGAGAGTTACAGGGGTTTAGATTTGCTGAACAATGAGAAGCTCTAAAAAGTACCCTGAGTAACTAAGGAAACAGTATATGCTGTGAAAAGAGGCTTTATGTGATATTTACTGGCTGCTTGTTTTACCCATCAAGAACAGCAACAGTTGCTTGAGTCAAGAATCTGGGATTCATTCATTATTCCTCACTCTCCTGATATTTAATGAGTTACTTAGGAGAATAAAATCTGTTCTGTCTCCTGAAGATCTGTCCAGATCATCAACTTTCCTCCAGTCTCAGTATGAATATGCTAACTTACATCCTGGCTAGATTACTATGGAAATTTCCTCATTAGTATTTCTGTCATTCTCCTAATTTTAACTCCTTCCGATTCATTCCCAATTTAACATCCAGAGTGATCTTTGTATAAACTCTTTGATGTTTCCCCCATGAACACAGAACTGAGTGAAATTCCCTGCATGATTTAATAAGCTTCTGTCTACTTCTCTACCCTTGTCCTCTGTCTCCTTCTCTTTTCTTCTCTCACTCACCTCTTACATTCTATGCTTTAGCCAGACTAAGCTGCATTTCTTGAGAAAGATCATGTTCCCTCTTGCCTCTGGTACTTTGTACATGTGGAAATTTTAGCCTAAAGCACTTTCTGCCAAGAATCTTGTCCATATTTAAGGTCTTAGTTTACACAGCATTTTATACAGGAAACCTTTATTGACTCTCAAATCTGGGTCAGATGCTCTTTTAAGCTATCACCAAAACCTATTTTTTTTGTCATTAAGTAATCCATACTTCTCCCATGATAATATTTCTCTCAGTACATTAAAATTACATTTTTTTACTAGCATATGTACTACTACAATATAAGCTCCTTGAGAAATAGCAATCCTGCCTTGCCCACTGCTCTAATCCCAGTATTACTGTTGAGCCTGGCATATAGTAGGCCTTCAACAGGATGAAGTTACTGAACGAATGATTAGATTATGGAAGCTCTTCTAACATATATCAGCTTTTTTTTTTTTGTGGTCCGCGGGCCTCTCACTGCTGTGGCCTCTCCCGTTGCGGAGCACAGGCTCCGGACGCGCAAGCTCAGCGGCCATGGCTCACGGGCCCAGCCGCTCCGCGGCATGTGGGATCTTCCTGGACCAGGGCATGAACCCGTGTCCCCCGCATCAGCTGGCGGACTCTCAACCACTGCGCCACCAGGGAAGCCCCATATATCAGCTTTTAATAGGTCAGGGATTAATGGCAGGGTAAAATTCAAAAATTATAAGTTTTCTTTAATTATATGATTTTGCTGTCTTCAATATTTTCTTCTTCTGTTTCTATCATTTTCTGTACTGAAGCGTTTTCTATATTTTTGATCCCAAGAATCAGGTCATCACTTTTTTTTTTTTTTTTCACTTTGCACGTTACAAAGAGAAGCTTGAAAGATGCTGATATAGTGTATAAACTGACAACTGGGATGAATTGAAAAACTGAAGCCCAGCATCCTTATTAACCAAGAGGAAGAAAGTTAAAGGATAGTCTGTGTGACACGGGGGATGCTTTAGGGCAGCTGAGGCTGCTGCTGTCAAGTTTCTGCCTGGTAACAGAGCTGGTAGCTCTCATCACTAGATTGCTTTCAAAAGACAGGAGCCTCTGCCGCTGTGTGCACATGTGCATTTTAAGAGAAGAAATGTCCACCCAAACATCAAGGTTGTAAATTGTGTGTGACAATGAATTAGAGCTTTATTCTTCAAACAATGAAACTGAAATGTGATTGAAAGTGAGTGAAGCATGGAAAGGGAACTCACATGCAAAACACTCTTGGAAGAGAGAATGCCTGTGCAATGACTGTGCTAAAAACGTTATCATTTCTAAGTATATGCTATCAGTTTCACCAGGAATTGGGTCCAGGCTTGTAAACATTTAGTCAAATAATAAATTTCAGAATAAAATTACTCTTTACTTTAGATAAAGACTTTGACTATTTGATTACTATGAGAAATGCTTGTAGCCTTTGTTCCTTATGTCTTACATGCCCTCAGTTCTTTAGAAACCATTATGATATATTACTATTGTATCCCTTTAAATGAAGTATTGAGTATATTGCTCAATATATATTGAACATATCAAGTCCTCTGTGGACTGTGAGTGAAAATGGTAGAAAATCATACTTATACATCTTGCTGCTTTTGAGAGTATAAAGAAACTGCCTTGTTGTTCCTGAGAGGAAAGTTGGGCTATGTGGACTGAGGTAATGCCCTGTTACTGGAATTTTACTTCTAGAAAGGGAAATCTTTGGTAAACAAAGTACAAATGACTAGAGAATATATTTGTCCAGTCAGAAGTAACAGACCAACAGTTTAAATCTTTCCCCAAAGAATTACAACATCACCAGGAGTAGGTGTAGGTTGCCTTGCGTGTACTCTTTTCACAACTACTTTGATATCAGTAATTAAACACACATGTATTGAGTAATGACCATGATGTCTAGGACTGTGCAGGGCAATAGAGATGCAAAAATAAAGATTCTTGTCCTCAACTTGCTCACAACCACTTGGAAAACTCATGATTTTTCTCAATAATATTATGTTTTCAAAATTTTAATCTCATCATGATCCTTTCTTTCTAAGCCTTCAATATCTATCCTTTACGCCTGGAATAAACTAAAACTAGACACCACGATTCACAACAGTGCAACTGACCTAGTCTAAGTTTCTGGTCTCTTCCACCATCTCCTCAACCCTCACTGTGCTCCTTCAGGTCTTTACATGGTCACTGCTTCTCACAATGTTATTCTCTGTTATATGTTTCTTCCTCAGCGAGACTTTCCCTGACCATGATATTTAACAATCACTTCCCACTCCACACCCCTAAGTCAGTGTCTATCCCCTTTCACTGCTTAATATTCTTTATAGCACTTATCACTACCTGAAATGTTTGGTTGCCTTAAGAAAACCCCAATGAAATTAAGCTCCGTGGGGAAAAGACTTTTTGGTAACTGCTGAATTCACATTGTATAAACGTGTGGCTCACGGAAGGTGCTTGATGAGTATGTGTTATGCGAATGAATGACATTCTGGACAGGACTTGGCAGTTCAGCATAGGGCGCCACAGTCCTCCACACAGCAGTAGTTTCCACACAACTGCAACAGTGGAAAAAGCTCAGGGAGCCAATCAAAACGTTTATGGAAAATGTTTTCTCCAGTCTCCCTTTAAATGCATGTTTATAAAATATAATTTGGCACATAGATGTAGGAAGAGATGCAGAATTTCCCCTCAGTTAAGACCTCAATACTGAAAGACTTATCTAGACATGAGATCTTTCCCATGAACTTACACATCAGATGAAGTCCTTAACATTCATTTTTGAATATATTCCTAAAAACTTGGTTATAAAATCAGTTTTTACAAAATAATTTTTTGAAAAAGTAATGAGTTTTGGTAGATAGATCTCATATTAAATGTGATTTTTATAAAAATATGTAGATATTTAGAAAGCTGTGTTTTCATATCAGAATTTCCTAACATAGAATGTATCTGTAATAGGTATATATGTTGTAAAATTAAAGTGGCACTTCTGGTTATGTTAAAGCATGGCTAGGTTGCAAACTTTACAAACGCTTTACAACAGCGTGTCAAGAAAGCCAATTTCAAAAAACAATTTGGACTAAACGTACACACATGTTAAGCCCTGAACCACATGTTGTTTAAACTGCATCCCTCTTATTTTAAAGACTGCACTTGCAAATACTGAGGGTGCGTTGAGAATGTTTATTATCTACCAGTTTCCTTTTTAGCTTGAGAGACAGTACTCAATATGATAAATTACCTTTCTGGTAGAAAATCCATTCCAGAGAAACCCTCTGAAGTGAATACCTGTTAAACTAGAAGATATTTAAAATGAATACATTTTATAATGAGAAAAAGAAATTGAAAGGCGAAGCACTGAAATAAAATGCCTGATGCTTGAAGGAAAAATGAAACTGGGTAACATGTAAAATTTACCTTTTGAGTCATGCTTCATTAAAAAAAAAGATAACAGTAGAGGTAACATGAAATGGTAAATGTCATGCTCAAGATAGGTTTTTGCTGTATGTAATTATGTTATTTTAGTTTATATGATTAAACTGTAGTCTTGTAGATTGCTTTGAGTTAACTTAAAGAATCTGATATTATAAACTGAGTTTTGGGGAGGACATGATTCGTGGACATGATAAGTTTTGAGTTGTACCACTGGGAAACCTTCAGATTGAATTCTTCCATTTTCCATCTACCCTTCAGGTTCCTCAGAGCAAATGTTGTTGAAGAACATACCTCAGTAATATTTCCTTAGAAACACAGTCACTTCTGAGTGGAAAAATATATTCCACCTATAACACCTAAATAAGTTGCTTCTGTATAAACCTCTCTCATTCCCTTTTCCACCTCCTTACCCATCCCCCACACCCCAAGTCTGTCTGTCTCCTCAAACTTCCTTCCTGACAAGTACCTTAAAAGTGACTCAATGACTGTTTTCTCATTCAAGTCTCAAGTCAAATGCAGTGGAGTTTGTCAGAAGGTAGTCACTCCTGAATTGCTGTAATAAGAGAAGCTCTCCTAACTTGAAGTTTGCAACATAAAATCTCTCTAGGGAGGATGAAATGGCAGCTGGGAACAGCATTTTAGGCACTGGAAGCAATATAGCAGCTGTTAGTGGACAGCATTCCTCTTATAGACGTCTATGTGATTTTCTTAGCCAGGGACACATCTGTGGGGCATTATGAATCTGCCAGAAGATTAAAAAATTCATTTATACTTATCGAAATGTCTGAGGGAACTATTTGAAGTGTGAGAGCCCTTTGTAGCTTTTACGAGGAGGCCTTTTCAGAAGCAAGAAATGTCATGTATTACAAAGGCCAGTTTTAAATTCAAACTAAAAAAAAAAATTCTTATTTTAGGACCTGAATAGTAGAGTGAATGTTAAAAAGTGAAAAAAAAAAAAGTAGCATTCTTCTATGAGCTAACAAAATGGCTATGAGTAGAAAATTATCAGGAGACCAAATTCTTTTAATGTTCCAACTTGTGTTATAATTTATGTATTAATTCCTCTCTCTGAATATGTACATATATGTATACATATATGTACACATATATATTCTAAAATAGTACACATCTGAGACATCTGCTCAAATGAGGATAATTATGTAAATGATATTTACATAGGGCTTTTATGTTTTTCAAAAAAATTTTAATTTAAAATTTGAACTTCAAAATAGAAAGGTAATATAGGGCAAATATTTTTGTTTTCATAGTACAGACTGGGAAAACTGACGTTGTGAGAATTTGTCTGTGGTTCTCCAAAATTGCCACAGTAATTGAATGCAATACTTCTAGTTCTAAGTCAACACAGGGCCCAGTACAGCACCTAAAATAGGGTAGATGTTCATTTCTTTTACATTAAAGAGAAATATGTTTAATGTTAAAAATTTCAAGTGATATGTTAAAATTATAACATGAAGAATATAATTTAATAACATTACTTATATATTATTGGTAAAACATAAAAATATTGACAATAAATTTAGATGGCATGTGATTCTTGATGAGATATGATGGGATTTATCCTGTTCTTGGAGCAAAATCAATAAGTGGCCACAGATTACTGCTTAACATATATATAATTAGAAGATCAAGAATGGGCATGTAGAAGTGGAGGTCACTTGCCTCCATAGAAAGTTATGATCTCTTGCTTTTTAGCTCCTAGATGTGAGCCAGTTCTCACACCAAGAAATCATGGATTGAACAGCAGTGATCTTCCTACTCCCTCCCCTGAAAGGACCTAGGGCCACTTGTTAGGGTAACCATACACTGGGGAATGGGGAATAATAGATCTTTAGAGGACCCTTGGATGTAGGATCTGAGTTGACACTGACATTTGGGACCCAAAGTGTTGTCATGGCACCCTTGTTAAAGGAGGCATGAACAAGATCAGGTAATAGAGCTCAAGTCCATCTCACAGTGGGTCCACTGGATCAACTTTGGCCCAGCCTATGCTCATGTCTCTGGTACTTAAACTGATATTCTTAGCTGTTGGCACAACCCTCATACTTCTTTCTTGACCTGTCAAGTAACAGCTAGAAGGAAAGGACTAGAAGTCTTGAAAGCTATGCTTTTTTCAAGATAGTAAATGAAAAAGCACTGGCTATTCTCTAACTGGCAGGGAGATAGGGCCACCTCTGCAGGGCAATGATATCCCCAAGCTTCCCTATGGGATCAGATTGAAGCTAGTCTCTGGCTGAGACCACATTCTTACTATGATTTTTTCCTCTGCTCTTTCCACTTTGAGTTCTCCCTTTCTCCTGAGAGATCTTCCCAATAAGTCATTTGAACAGTAATTCCAGACTTAGGCTCTTCTCTAGGGAAGATTAAAAAATTTTTTAATTTTATATTGGAGTATAGTTGATTTGCAATGTTGTGTCAGTTTCAGGTGTACAGCAAAGTGATTTAGTTATACATGTTCCTATATCTATTCTTTTTCAGATTCTTTTCCCATATAGGTTATTACAGAGTACTGAGTATAGCTCCCTGTGCTATTCAGTAGGTCCTTGTTGATTATCTATTTTACATTTAGTAGTGTGCATATGCCAATCCCAACCTCCCAATTCATCCCTCCCCTCACTTTTTCCCATTGGCAACCACAAACCTGCTCTCTAAGTCTGTGAGTCTGTTTCTGTTCTGTAAACAAGCTCACCTGCATCATTATTTTAGATTCCACATGTAAGTGACATCATATGATATTTGTCTTGCTCTGTCTGACTTACTTTACTTAGTTTGATAATCTCTAGGTCCATCCATGTTGCTACAAATGGCATTATTTTTATGGCTGAGTAATATTCCATTGTATATATGTACCACATCTTCTTTATCCATTCATCTGTCAGTGGACATTTAGGTTGCTTCCACGTTTTGGCTATTGTAACTAGCCAATGAACATTGGGGTGCAAGTATCTTTTTGAATTATGGTTTTCTCCAGATATATGCCCAGGAGTGGGATTGCTGGATCAACTGGTAGCTCTATTTTTAGTTTTTTAAGGAACCTCCATACTGTTCTCCATAGTGGCCATACCAATTTACATTCCCACTAACAGTGTAAGAGGAGGAACCCATAATATTTGAAATAACGTCGTCCATTCCCTACCACCTTTCGTTTTCTATCCTCTCACCCATTTTATTTTACTTTTTACATACCTCAAAACTACTTCACATTATATTTCTAAATAATTATTTTTAAAGGTATTCAAATGAACTCCCTAATTAGATTCTAAGCTATTCTGAGATACTTTGTGCTGTTCACTACTTTAGCTCAGACAGAATAGGACCTAAGTAATAGTAGATACTCCAATAAATTGTTCATGTGAATAAGCAAATGAATTTGAAATGGTTGGCATTCATTTACCTTTAAATTTTGTTGTTCTTTATTGGGTAGTTTGTTAACTTATTCCTAAAGGGAAATTTAGTAGCTCAGTTTAACATATACTTTTTTCTATTCTTATTGTATGTGTAGATTCAAATAGGATCAAGAAAATATTTTGAATAAAATTAAATAAACTCATAAGTAAGAATTTAGAAGTTTATATTAATCTAAGTTTAAGCTATTTTTAAACTTAGATTATTTTTCCAAATTTACAAACTGAGTTCTTTCCTTTTTATGTTGATAACCTATATCTTGGGTGTTCTAAACTTAAATATGATGATATACCTATACTCTGAAACATAGCAGTTTCCTAATTGCTCCCTACTGGTTAATAGTCATTTTACAAATGGAGCAGTATAATCTTTAACTATCCCAATATGCCATCCATTTAAAGAATGTCAACCTTTTGCACTTTTAGGCTTCTAAAACTTGGTGTAAGGTAGTAGATATGTTTTACTATAGCCAGTATGTTATAAAACCTCTATAATTTTTGGAATTGAGTAGATTTTTGAAATCGTTATAGTCTTTATAGCAATATTAACGTATATAAAAATTTCCTTTTTTTCACTTAAACTAATTGAATTATTTCACTACATATTTTATAGTAGCCTTTACAATATAGTGAGATAACTTAAAAATATAGCACATTAAATCAAGAAGTTGACATATACCGAGAGAAAGCAGACACTTTGAGTTTATCTCAAGTTGTCCTGCATATAAAGCCTAGAGATTTAAAACCTTGAAACAATATTATTTGGTAGGAGTTTGGAGGCAACAACAACCAGAACAAAAACAAGACAGTTCAGTGCTTTTAAAAGTATCATCAAAGAATTAAGTCCAGTAGAGGAGGCATCAGGAGAACTGATTTGTCGTCCCAACTTTGCTTTATCTAGCTATGCGATCTGAGATATAAGTATTATCATCAATAAAGTGATTTTATTTGATCAATATTGAGTGAATGTAATATAAGTTGCTACTGTGTTTTGACTCCATCCCACTCTTTGCTTTAATCCCACACATGAGCCCATTTGACTTACGATGTCACAGTTGCTCACATGGTCACAGTTGCCAAACCAGTAAATAGGAACTGTACATGCTTGACTTTTAAGTAGCAGTCCATGGATGACATTAAGAGATCTGGAAGAATACTTCCTGAATGCTACCAACTGAGTGTTTATAATGCTCCAAATTCATATATTAAATCCTAACTCTAAATGTGATAGTATTAAGAGATGAGATCTTTGTGAGGAGATTAGGTCATGGGAGGGGAACCCTCATGAATGGGCTTAGTGGCCTTATAAAAGAGACACCAGACAGCTTCTTTGTCCTTTCTGCCAGGTGAGGTTACAGCTAGAAGGAGCCATCTATGAACCAGGAAGTGGGATTTCACAAGACATTGAATTTGTTTTGACCTTGGACTTCCTGGTCACCAGACTGTGAGAAATACATTTCTGTTATTTGTAAGCCACCAGCCTATGGTATTTGTTATAGCATCCCAAACACTCTAAGGCCCTGGGTATGTTGCTCCCACACTAGAAGAGATTAAAATTCCTGGCTGAATTTTAGACATGACAATGAGAGGAAGCAAAAGTAAACTCTAGTGAAAGCAGAGGCTGTGTGCTCTAACACTTCAACCCCTGAGTCTTACCATTCAAGTTTGGGATAATAAAACTGCCAGTTAAATTTGGGCAGCTAAGAGTTTAAAGGAGCTGTGCTCTCCAAATTTGTCTGTAAAACTGGAAAACTGCAGCCTTACAGGCATTCACTATGCCATTTTGACATGAGAACAAGAGAAGATAGATGGTTACTGGAGTTGGACACAGGGTAATTACATAGCCTAGTTTGCCCAGGACAGTCCTGATTTACATCTGCTTTTCAACAGCATTTGTCTCAGACAACATGTCCCAGTTTCAGATGATAAATTAGATGATCACTCTAGCTGTAAGTGGCAAATAGAGTTTGAAGTAGCCTTACGAAGTTTCTCATGGCACTAGATTGGAATAAGAATGTAGCTGCATTTTACTGTGTCCCAGTCTATTTAAGGAGACACAACAGTTGAACAAGGTATACATATGGAGACTGCATTTAACTTGGGGCACCTAGATGAATAGAGAGGTGCCTACGACGATGTAAAAATTTATTTGGCTGTAGATACAAATGGCAGCATAGTAAACAATATAACAAAATATTATTATCCCTGTCCATTAATGTCACCATGGTACTGTCAAATTCCTGGATAAAGGAGCATAAATTGACTGATTATAACCTGAAATGGCTGTTTATCTGAGATTGAATAAGATTATGTTTTTGTCTATGTTTTTAAACTAAGTTCAAACTTAGTTCAGTGATCGTTAAAAAGGAAAAAGTAATATATAGATTGAGGAATGTTACCAGCTACACGTATTTTTCAAACTGCTTTCTGAGATGTTCTACAGGTCCTCAGAGCGACATCAGGGGCAATAGGGTATGCGGGGGAGGGATCTGAGCTCACCACCCCTGCTTCAATCAGTTTGATTCTGTTCCTACTTGTTACAAAAGGTTTAATTGAAGAAAAGATTTTGCTACTAATACAACGATATTAGAATAACATTTATTCCTCTATTTTTCTCACAGCCTCTATACAACACAAGTTTTACTGCTTCTGTTTTCAAAAGTCTGATCATTTCCTACTATCCCCACTGTTAATCACCATATTCAAAACCATCATCATTTCTCACCTGGATTAATGCAAGCACCTCCCAAATTGTTCCCTTTTGCTACCTGTATTACCCAGTAGTCTATTCTCAGCAGAGCAGCTGGAATAATCCTTTTAAAAAAGATAAGTAGGGCTTCCCTGGTGGCGCAGTGGTTGAGGGTCCGCCTGCCAATGCAGGGGACACGGGTTCGTGCCCCGGTCCGGGAATATCCCACATGTCGCGGAGCGGCTGGGCCTGTGAGCCATGGCCGCTGAGCCTGCGCGTCCGGAGCCTGTGCTCCGCAACGGGAGAGGCCACAACAGTGAGAGGCCCACGTACCGGGAAAAAAAAAAAAAAAAGATAAGTAAAATCAGGTGATTTCTGTGCTCATGACTCTTCAACAGTATCCCATATCACTTAGGCCCTACATGACATGCCCCTTAATGTACCTCCTATCATAAGGCCCTATTTGAGCTGCCCTCTTCTACCTACTATCTCTCTGATCTTATCCTTTTCCACACTTTCTTATTCTCTCTGTTCAGCTGGCTTCTCAGCATCACTATGTGCACAAACATGCTAATTATTCATCCACTTCAGGGTTTTTGCATTTTCTATTCACTATGACTAGCCCACTCTTGCCCCAGAGCAGGCACTAAAAAGTAAGTTTAATGACCACTAGACCCAATGATTTCTACAAAATCATTTTTATAACTAGTTCTGTAATTATAAAAAAATTTATGCATTGGAATACCTGGAATTGAACGAGATGTTCTCTTAAAACTCTTTAAAGGTGAAGAACTCTGTCTCTGTTATGCAGTTCTACGGTGTCAATTTCGAAAATGTCTATTTGTCTCCTGATAGGGGAATTTTGGACCACTAATGTCAATACCAAAGTAATTACAAATAGCATACATTCAACAACCAATATTTATAGGATAAGGATACCATTGCTATCTTATACCATGTAGCAAAGAATTTAAAAATTGCATTTCTTGTTAAAATTTACAAACCTTAAAATCTTCACTCTAATAAATTCAAGGAATCCTGTCTTGTGTTCATTTTAGTCTTTCCTGTAGTTTTCACTTAGTTAGGTATTACTTATAAAATTAGCTTTATAATCATTTCCATAGTCCCCGCATATTTAGGTATTGCTTCTAAAATTAGTTTTAAGATCAAGCCAAAAATACTGTCCAAAAATACTGTCCAGATAATGTAAGCAGCCATATATTATTTCTAGAAATAGATACTTGAATGCAAACTTGTCAAGAGAACTGGAGTCCAATGATCAAGTCAGTTAACTTTTTGAGGATGCAGTTAATTTGTTTTTCTCATGTGGTAGGCAGCCACTACAGTGGCCCTCAATTATCCTCACCTCCTAGTATTCACACCCGTGTTTAATCTTGCCCCCTTGACTGTGAAATGGACTTAATTCTGATGAATAGAATATAAGAAATGAAGGGTAGTCATTTTTGAAGTTAGGTTATAAAAAGTCTATGGCTTCTGTCTCGGGTGCTCTCCCTTTCTCTGATACCTTGCCAGTTCTGGGGGAAGTAAGTTTCATGTCCCAAAGCAGCCCTGTGGAGGATCCCACATGAGTGAGCTTGAAAGCAGATCTTCTGAGCTCTGTCAAGAGCTATGTGAGTGAGTTTAGACACAGATCTTCTCAGGGCTAAGAGCCATGTGTGTCGACTCGGAAACAATTCTTCCCAGTTGACCCTTGAGGTGGCAGCGGCCCTGGCTGCCACATTGATTGCAGCATTGTGAGAGATGCTGAGGCATAAACACTCAGCTAAGTTCTCTTGAATCTCTAACCATGACATAATAAATGTTCGTTATCACATGATATCATGGGAATATCATGCTAGGGATATGTTACCTAAGGATAACATTACTGATTACTGTAAAGTTCTTTCCTCTCTTAAATCCCTCCCTGCTTTTCTAGGGATAATCGGATTAGACTATGAGAGTTGTCATTCTCACTAGTCAAAGAGTAAAAATAATCACGTTGAGGAGAAATGTGATTTTGCATTGTGATAAATCTCTTAAATGGCCAATTGGACACATCAAATATGTTTAATGTATGTCAATTTTGTAATTTTGTCCTAAAACTCTAGACTTTTCAAAAGTTAGTTTCCTAAATCACCTGCCCAACTTTAGTCTAAAGTGATAAAGTTCAGACAGTCAAGCCAGAGTGACTGCTCTAGCCCTCTTGCATAAGAAAGTTTACCTAGAGGAAACTTAGTTCTGTTTGGATCTGGGCTGCCTCAAAATGACAGCAGTAGACAGGTTGGTCAGGAGGCAGCAGCCTTGATCTTCAAGACTGCTGTCCTTACATTCCAAGCTTATACCAATGCCCTTTGAAATGACATATTTTGATCCTTCTGGTCCATCCACATGGGTATGGTTTTCATTTGTCAGAGGCCATTGATATCAATCCTTCACTTATGGCCTTGCTATATTATGGCTCTGGTACCAGGGACCTCTAGCATCACTGAGCCTTTTATTTGTACAAAAGGAGAAATCTTTCAACATTATTTATATAACTAGCACCTCCATGGCTCAAAGCATCAGCCTGCAGCCTCAGCTTTCTCCCAATTTTTTACAGCCTTTCTGTATATATAGGAGCATCAGTATTTTTATCTCTACCATTTTCTCATAGCTAAACTTCAATGTGCATTTATATATAGAGAGACATGCAGACATATGATCATACACACATACACACAAATATAAGAATTTTTCTTTTTTCCAGCTAAATGCAGTGTAATAATTATGTAACAGTTAATAAAGTAGATAAAATAATGATTACAATAGTTTTTACTATAAACAGGTGACACCTTATATTAAAATGTACAGAAATACCTTAACTCTATACTAAAATTAATCTGTTTTTATGTCCCCACAAAATAGAAAATAATAGAAAGTTGTCTATTCACATACTCTCACATATACATACATGAACACACACATGCCCACGCCCACGCCCACACTTTTCTCCTTGGAGAACATTTACCAACAACATGCTGTTATTTGTTTAGGTATTTTCATAAGCAAATCATCTTTAGAGTTCTCTGATAATAGTCCCCAAGTGCACTTCTTGGGTTATTTTTAGTTAGGTGTTGACTTATTATATACTAACAATTCTCAGGTCACATATGTTTGAAAACTGCTGGCTTAAACAAGGTGAAATAAAAGTTGTCACCTCAGGAAATACTAGATTTTAATATGCTTATATGTATTATGAATGTGCAGTGGGGGACTGCAGGATGCAGCATCCCTCAGAAGAACTGATAAAGAATTGTTTTTTAGATAAAATATATTTGGGGAAAGAAAAAGGAAGAAAGGAGAGAGAAAGAAAGAGAGAAAGAGGATGGAAGGAAGGAAGGAAAGAAGGAAGAGAGGAAAGGAGGGAGGAAGGAAGAAAGAAAGAATAAAAAAAGGAAGTAAGTAGGAAAGAAGGGAAGAAAGAGAAAAGGGGACACATATTACTTTTCCAATTGGTTAAAAGACAGAAAAAATAGATAATTCACTGGCTGGAATCTACCTAGGATACAATTGTGCTTTTACATATATAACTATCACATCATAAGTGATACGACTACTTAAAAAAAATCAAGACTTCTAGAAACATAATGGGTAAAAGCTCTTTAAGGTGTACATTTAACCTTTTTAACAGGCTTGTTTTTAACATGAACCCTTATTTAAATTCTTAAAGACATCTTCATGTCTTTTTTGTTCTTTGAAGAAAGCTTTAAATCATATCATTGAACTTCAATTATAAATAGCCCTCATGCTTCTAGGAAATAAAATGAAAATATTATTAACCAATTCTCCCACCTGAGAGACATGGGAGAGTTAGGAGAGAGCAAGGACTACAAGTGTTTAATGAAGATATGAAAAGTGAAATACCTAGTTAAGTAGTTCTTAATAATAATTATTACCAACACAGTATGGTACCAATTGATATTTTATTGTGCTATAAATCTTGCAGGCACTTTCCTACATAAATACTAAAGTGTGCAATTTAAACTATTTGCTGAAAGGGCTTGCCAGATCTGAAGCTACACAAAGGAAAAACAAAAACCAAAAGCCAAAAACATAAGTAATCTTATAATCAGAGGAGCTCCTCCTGACACTTCACTTCCCTATTCAGCTAGCACAACATAGACTCATTTTTTTTTCCTGAGCTGGTTAAAATATATGTGTGTATAGTATTCTTGAATGAATTAATCAAGAAGAGGGGTAGTGGCACATAAAGAGACATGATTTGGTATTGGAAGAATGTCAGTCCCCTGAGGCACTACAGAGACAGTACATAATGTTAAGTGGATGATAATCCTCAATTATATCAGTCAAAGGATATAGTCAAATCTATGAAGGCCACCTGTATGATTGTCTTGTACATACAAGAGCATTGGTTTTCATTTCAACATCTTTGCTTGGCCTATCTCTCTAAAATGAGGCATCACTCATGGCTAGATTTCCATGTGTCTCTCCTCAAAATTACATGTATTTTTACATGTATTGAAACATTTACATGTATTAAAACATTTGAGATTCACGTTTATAATCCACCCTCCTACCCAATGCTGGGAGATAGATGTTTTTGTCTTTATTTCATAGGTGTAGGAAGTGAAGCTCCCAAAGTTCAAGTGATTTGACCAAGGACACCCAGGTCAGAAGTGGACAAACCAGATTTGATGCCATCTTTCTGCCTCCAAGACAAGAACACTTTTACTTATACCAGACTATGGAAAGAACCATGCTGTAATATCTATTTGCTAAAATTTCATGGCAGAGAGATCTTGGAGCAGACTCTCTGAAATGATACTGTGGATTTTACTACATCTACTGACATAAATGCTTGACAATCCTGCAGCCTGTGGAACAAAAACCACATTCACAGAAAGATAGACAAGATGAAAAGGCAGAGGGCTATGTACCAGATGAAGGAACAAGATAAAACCCCAGAAAAACAACTAAATGAAGTGGAGATAGGCAACCTTCCAGAAAAAGAATTCAGAATAATGATAGTGAAGATGATCCAGGACCTTGGAAAAAGAACGGAGACAAAGATCAGGAAGATGCAAGAAATGTTTAACAAAGACCTAAAAAAATTAAAGATCAAACAACAGAGATGAACAATACAATAACTGAAATGAAAACTACACTAGAAGGAATCAATAGCAGTATAACTGAGGCAGAAGAACGGAGAAGTGACCTGGAAGACAGAATGGTGGAATTCACTGCTGTGGAACAGAATAAAGAAAAAAGAATGAAAAGAAATGAAGACAGCCTAAGAGACCTCTGGGACAACATTAAACACAACAACATTCGCATTATAGGAGGCCCAGAAGGAGAAGACAGAGAGAAAGGACCAGAGAAAATATTTAAAGAGATTATAGTCGAAAACTTCCCTAACATGGGAAAGGAAATAGCCACCCAAGTCCAGGAAGCACAGCGAGTCCCATACAGGATAAACCTAAGGAGAAACACGCCGAGATACATAGTAATCAAATTGACAGAAAATAAGGACAAAGAAAAATTATTGAAAGCAGCAAGGGAAACATGACAAATAACATACAAGGGAATGCCCAAAGGTTAACAGCTGATTTCTCAGCAGAAACTCTACAAGCCAAAAGGGAGTGGCATGACATATTCAAAGTAATGAAAGGGAAGAACCTACAACCAAGATTACTCTACCAGGAAAGGATCTTATTCAGATTCGATGGAGAAATCAAAAGCTTTACAGACAAGCAAAAGCTAAGAGAATTCAGCACCGCCAAACCAGCTCTATAACAAATGCTAAAGGAACTTCTCTAAGTGGGAAACACAAGAGAAGAAAGGGACCTACAAAAACAAACCCAAAACAATTAAGAAAATGGTCATAGGAACATACATATTGATAATTACCTTAAACGTGAATGGATTAAATGCTCCAACCAAAAGACACAGCCTTGCTGAATGGATACAAAAACAAGATCCATATATATGCTGTGGGAGAGACCCACTTCAGACCTAGGGACACATACAAACTGAAAGTGAGGAGATGGAAAAAGATATTCCATGCAAATGGAAATCAAAAGAAAGCTAGAGTAGCAATACTCATATCAGATAAAATAGACTTTAAAATAAAGATGTTAAGATGTTAAAGAGTAAAACATAGGAAGAACACACTTTGACATAAGTCACAGCAAGATCTTTTTTGATCCACCTCCTAGAGTAATGGAAATAAAACGAAAAATAAACAAATGGGACCTGCACAGCAAAGGAAACCATAAACAAGATGAAAAGACAACCCTCAGAATGGGAGAAAACATTTGCAAACAAATCAACGGACACAGGTTTAATCTCCAAAATATATAAACAGCTCATGCAGCTCAATATTAAAAAAACAAACAATTCAATCCAAAAATGGGCAGAAGACCTAAATAGACACTTTTCCAAAGAAGACATTCAGATGGCCAAGAGGCACATGAAAAGCTGCTCAACATCACTAATCATTAGAGAAATGCAAATCAAAACTACAATGAGGTATCACCTCACACCAGTTAGAATGGGCATCATCAGAAAATCTACAAACAACAAATGCTGGAGAGGGTGTGGAGAAAAGGGAACTCTCATCCACTATTGGTGGGAATGTAAATTGATTCAGCCACTATGGACAACAGTATGGACGTTCCTTAAAAAACTAAAAATAGAATTACCATATGATCCAGCAATCCCATTACTGGGCATATACCCAGAAAAAACCATAATTCAAAAAGACACATGCAGGCTTCCCTGGTGGCGCAGTGGTTGAGAGTCTGCCTGCCGATGCAGGAGACACGGGTTCGTGCCCCGGTCCAGGAAGATCTCACATGCCGCGGAGCGGCTGGGCCCGTGAGCCATGGCCGCTGAGCCTGCGCATCTGGAGCCTGTGCTCTGCAATGGGAGAGGCCACAACAGTGAGAGGCCCGCGTACCACAAAAAAAAAAAAAAAAGACACATGCACCCCAATGTCCATTGCAGCACTATTTACAATAGCTAAGTCATGGAAGCAACCTAAATGCCCATCGACAGATTAATGGATAAAGAAGATGTGGTACATATATACAATGGAATATTAGCCATAAAAACGAACAAAACTGGGTCCTTTTTTGAGACGTGGATGGATCTAGAGACTGTCATACAGAGTGAAGTAAGTCAGAAATAGAAAAACAGATATCGTATATTAACGCATATATGTGGAACCTAGAAAAATGGTTCAGATGAACCAGTTTGCAGGGCAGAAATAGAGACACAGATGTAGAGAACAAACATATGGACACCAAGGGGGGAAAGTGGTGGGGGAGTGGGGGTGTGTGTGATGAATTGGGCAATTGGGATTGACATGTATACACTGATTTGTATAAAATTGATGACTAATAAGGACCTGCTGTATAAAAAAATAAATAAAATTCAAAAAAAGAAAACCAAAAACCTTTGAGCTCCTTTTCATGGGAACTGCCATCTTCCAGTAATTTGCCAAAATGACTAACACAAGGATAAAGAGGAGAGACACCTGCTATATGTCTTCTAGGCCTTTTAGAAAACATCGAGTTTTTCTTTTGGCAACATACATGTAAATATACAAGAAAGATGATACTATAGACATCGAGGGAATGGGCACTGTTCAAAAAGGAATATGCCACAAATATTACCATGGCAAAACTGGAAGTGTCTAAAGTGTACCCAGCAGGCTGTTGGCACTATTGAAAGAAGTTAAGGGGAAGATTCTTGCCAAGAGAATTAGTGTATGTGTTAGGCATATACACTCTAAGAGCCATGATAGCTTCCTGAAACTCATGAAGGAAAATGATCAGAAAAGAAGGAAGCCAAGGAGAAAGGTACCTGGGTTCACTTGAAGCCCCAGTCTGCTCCACCCAGAGGAGCACACTTTGTGAGCACCAATGGAAAGGAACCTGAACAGCTGGAACCTATTCCCTATGAATTCACAGATTGTAAAAGTTGTAAAAGTTAGGACTTTGTTTTTTTCTTAATTGAATAGAATGTAGTATCTCCTCCCCCAAAGAAATATTTAAAGCAAACTTTGTGTCCTAATTAATTAGGTAATATCTTTACTATTAAAATTTAGTGTTTTTCTTGCTAAAAAAGAAGTTTGAACTACTCTCTGGTCTGTATAGGACAGTATGATTCAAACATTCTGCTGCACTTCTGGCTCAACAAGTCACAATGAACATAGAGTGTGTTAAATGGGGCAGATATAGCTTTCTTCAGATCATTTTGCTCTTCCATATTCATAGAAAACCTCCCTTGTTTGTCAGATCTGTTTATTTCCTTTTCTTGTTTTTTCATTAATTATTAACATCCATTTCCCCCACTAATCTCTTCCCTCTTGATTTTTCTTTAGATTAGATCAACTCCACTCATATTATTCACTGCTCCTGGAGGTGAGGAAAAGGTAAGCAAACATAACTGGAGAGATTAAAAAGATAAACTGGAGAGCTAGGGGTAGGGCTAAAGAAGCCAGAAGTCTAATGGGGACTGAATTGTAGAGATACAGTTAAATGTGTTTCTCTCTGAAGGAAACAAAATTCAGTTCACCAGTTAATAACTTGTTCTCCCTTCTGCCTGGTACGCACTCTTCTAGATCAATACCTTCTCAGCTGTTTCTCATAAATTAGGACTCAGCTCATAAATTACTTTCTTTGAGCAGCTTTTCTTAATTTCGCAATATAAAATAATGCCCCTTCATCACTTACATCACATCACCATGTTTCAGTTTCTGTATGTCACCTGAGACTATCTGAATATATTTTATGTCATCACATGTTGGTTGTCTCCTTCAAATAAAAAGTAACCTCCACGTGCACAAGGTTCTTGTTTTTCTTTGAAGTCTCTATCACTGGCATCTAAAGAAAAGACAAATTTTTTTTTTAAATTGACTTTTTATTGGTGTATAACTGAGTTTTTTATATATATATAAATTTATTTATTTATTTTTGGCTGCGTTGGGTCTTCGTTTCTGTGCGTGGGCTTTCTCCAGTTGCGGCAAGCGGGGACCACTCTTCATCGCAGTGCGCGGGCCTCTCACTGTCGTGGCCTCTTCCGTTGCGGAGCACAGGCTCCAGACGCGCAAGCTCAGTAGTTGTGGCTCATGGGCCTAGCCGCTCCGCGGCATGTGGGATCTTCCAGGACCGGGGCACGAACCCGTGTCCTCTGCACTGGCAGGCGGATTCTTAATCACTGTGCCACCAGGGAAGCCCCTAAAATTTTTTTATAAAGCTAGATCTTTATCTTCATAGAAAGTTATAATTTAATTAGAGAGTGGAATAACTAGAAAAAGACTGAATAGTACAATGCACCTTGTGAGCCATCAGTCCAGGTTCAAGGATGAGAGAAATCGATACCGCTAAAAACATTTGGGAAGACTTCATAGGGGATGCGAGCTTTAAAATGGCCTCTGAAGAACAGGTGAAAAGAAGAAAGAGTATTCCCAGGGAGGGGAATAGCATGCACAGAGATAGTGCGGTAAGAATTAGCCTTAAACGCTACTAAGTGGTTTATTTCACACCACCAGCTTCTAAGTTCTTTCACGCAAGAGTGCCATTTGAAATTATCCTCCTGAATTTTTTATATTTAACACCATGGCTTCCTTAAGGAACTGGTTGTAAAGGCATCACTTGTCTTTGTGCTCAAGTGTAGTGCTCAATAAGCCTATGTTCAATGAAGTGTTGTCTTTCTGACAAGACAGATGAGGCAGTGACTTTGTGAGTAGCAATTGTAGACTGTGCGGGCTGTGGCTTTCACAGCAGGGAGTTGTCAGGCTAGTGTGGATTTCATTTGGAAAACCTTAAGTGCATTTTCATGAAGATGTCTACATGGGCTGGCATAAGAGTTTCTCACTATTGCCCTAGGCCAGGGTATACACATTGCCTTCTCTCACCTTTTGATTTAGAAGCTGTCAATTTACCACTTTCTCCATCTGATAAAAACCCTGCCTAAGGATCATTTTATTCCTCAGGGTATTTAGTTAGTGGAAGGAAGGCAGCTAAGTATGAATTTTTAATATTGGGGAGTGGGGAATTAGCAAAACTAAATTTTTTCTTGTGGCTACCTTTGATATTGTCTTGTGACTCTGTGTGGATGCATGTGTGTGTTTCGTGTTTGTCTGTGTGTGTATGTGTGTCTGTTTTCCTGCTCCTTTTCTTTTCTTGTCGTATTGACAGGACTGTGCCCTTCTGGACTGTACAATGTCGAAATAGAAAGCAATCTATTTTGAAACGGCTGTTTTAAAGAATAATTGATAGGGCTTCCCTGGTGGCTCAGTGGTTGAGAGTCCGCCTGCCGATGCAGGGGACACGGGTTCGTGCCCCAGTCCGGGAAGATCCCACATGCCGCGGAGCGGCTGGGCCCGTGAGCCATGGCCGCTGAGCCTGCGCGTCCGGAGCCTGTGCTCCGCAACGGGAGAGGCCACAACAGTGAGAAGCCCACATACTGCAGAAAAAAATAAAAATAAATAAAAAAAGAATAATCGATGGAGATGGAAACCACTAGTAGGAAAGAAAAGGAATACAGATGATAAATTACTAGAGATCTGAGTGTTACAAACATTAAAAATATTGAGACACACTCATGCCAAGAGGTTTTGACTTCCTAAATAATAACCTTAATTGGAAGCATCATTTTCTTGATTGCTAGTAAGACCATATCTACAACCAAAGACAAGAGCTGACATACAGATGCTGAGGGTACCGTTATATTTAGAAAAGATAATCTTATCTTTGAAAGTTTCTATAGTTATGAATGCCATTTTTTATGGCTATTAGTGATGTCCTTAAAATTTCTGTAAAACAATTCTATAAAGTATGATGATAAACTGAATATTGGGTTAATTTTTATTTAAAAATCTTTTCCCAATGTGTATATACTCTTATATATGTTCAGGTATATGTTATGGTGACATATTTTTATAAATGTACTGTGAAGATTGTCAATACAGCTGTCACCTAATATAAAAGGTTACTATCTGTGATGGATGTTGGATGACATTTAAAAAATAAAAATAATTTTTAGCAATACTTAAAACTGTTAAAGATATTTTCCTTTAGAAGACAACATTGTAGAAAAAGGTAACTTAAGCAATGATATTTTGGGTTTACATTTAATGTAAATGATAAAGCAGGATAAAACAAATAACCAACATAATGCTCTTGGTTTAATAAGCTCACAACTTGGAAATGTGTCACTGGTGCATTCAAAATATAACCAATTTTGGGTGAACATTTAAAGAAATTATGGAGAAATAACTTAATTATAAAATTTTTAAAATTCAACCATAAATGATCTATATTTACTTTGAAATGTTATATAATTATTTGAAATCTACTGGATTTGATAAAACATAGAAAGTAAAAATACTAAAAAGATTTGTAGCATTCAGACAGCAGTACAGCATATCTCACCAATTGTGATAAAAGATTTACAGGCTAAATTACAGAACTGTACTTAATTGTCTATATGCTTATTCATTTATTTGATCCTTCATTCACTTATAATTTCATTGTGCTTGTTAACAGAGCATTTGGTTAGCCAATTGAATTAATTAGTTGTTTAGTCTAAGTTAGGAATTTCTTAATTGCTCCTGGTTGGGTTTGGACCAAAATTTTCCATGCCTTAATTTATAAAAGAGGTTATATGTCTGTTTACTAGTTTGGGCTCATCTAAATGCTAGGTTGAAAATTAAAATACATTTGCCTTTTGGGACTACAGTTTCACTTTCTGAATGTTTTCTCACTGTTTGTCCATATTCCCTTCATTTACTGTTGGCACTTGCATCCTCAAACCCACCTGTTCTGCTGTTTGTTAGCCACTTTATATAAGGCAAGTATTTAACTTATTAACAATATCTGTAATTTTGGAATGCAACATCTTCCTCTATGGTAATGCAGTCCACTGTGTAAACAGGTGTCATATGACTCTCTTATGTTGCCCTATGGGAATTGGCAGCTGGGGAATTGGCACAAGAATGAGGGTACTCTGGCTATTGCTAATGTTGTGAGTAATAAACTCTTCATCTCTAACCCAGGAATCTCATGTCTTCTACCAGCTTTCATGAAGCTGTGGAAAGCTAACTTGTTAGGTTCCAAATAGAGTAAACTTGTGGACCCTTTACAGTTCTTGGCAATGATGCCATGATTTGACTGGTAGCTTTATTTTCTTAGTGGTACATGAAGTAATGGTATATTAAAAAATTAATGGCTTCTTGGATTCAATGACATGTAGTATCTGAATATATATTCCTACACTTACCATGAATAGAGTCAATGGCATCCACAATTTCTCTCTAAGAATCTTGTCAAATTTCAATTTCTTACAGCACAGAGCTGACCAGAACATGGTATAATCCCAATATTTTCACTTAGAATTAGACCTAGAGAGAAACCCCATATTAGCTTTACTCGAGCTCTGCTTTGGAAAGCATTTGATACTGGCCCACCTAATCAACTCATACTTTTATTTCTCTTTCTATTCCCACCTTGTACATAGTCTCCTGGGAAACTTCCTTGGAGGAGGTTTGTCTGAGAAAGCTGGCTTTAGGAATTTTTGGCTGCGACACTCTATTCCTTGCTCTCTTTTAATGAAATCAACAAGAAAATTTATTATTTTAAAGTGAGGAATAACTGTGAAAGGGCCAAGACACTTCTGTCTTATACATTATCTCCCTGTAGACAAGCAACATGGGAAGACAAATCATCATTACAAGATTTTGTGGTAGGCACAGAATTAAACAATATTAATGTCATTATGTTGTTTACTAACATCTGACTGAAAAAAAAGCAACAAAACCCATTAATATCCTTTCCCTGGGATGCCAGTGTCTAGTGTATCATTTGCCCCATTGGCTTAAGCCTTATCTCAATGTTCATTCTTCAGGACAAGTGCATTAGTTTTGGACATCAGAAAAAATTCAAGCTGTTGAGATATGAAAGGAAGGAGACTGAGGATTTCTGAAAAAGAGACACATTTCCTGTGGGCATTGTCTGGAATGGGCATTTGAAGATGGATGGAAATATAGTAGCCATCTTCAACCATACACAGAGCTAGCCTGTAGACAGGCCAAAATATACTTAGAAATAGCAAGATGGAAATCACCAGATGTCAATTCTGTCACTCTGTACTCAGCAGATATCTTTCCTGGGCTAACCTTGCATATCTTTCTTGCCTTCCTTCCCTGGCAGGAGTTGAGGGGGGTAGTGGGATAGAATAGATTTGAGCAAAAGACATGGGCTCTCACTTGTTTTTTATTACAGCTCTTCTCATTAATTTTCAGCCTAGTTTAATTCTTCCCTAGCTGAGAAAAGAGATATCAGTTTTCTTAATTCATGAATAATTGCTGGTCTTTTTTTTTTTCTCTCTTTCTGATTCCAGGTATAGAATTATTTCAGTATTGAAGATTACAATGTAGTGTTCTTTTTCTCCAATGTCCTTTTGAGGGACAAGAAAAGAGTATTGAATGGAAATGAAAGTAAACCATGTTTTGAAGTAACAAATTTCTAACAGCCACAAATGAATGATCCATGTACCATATTTTTATATATATCATTAGCCATTATACTTTCTTATTATTATTGGCTTTTAATCATTATTCCTCTAACCAAACTATGGCTTCATGCATATCTTACTCTGTTTTATGTAATTTCTGTTAGTTCTTATAAATTTTATCATATTTCTTTGCTTTCATAAAATTACTATTACATTTATTTTATGGTATTTGATTAAGAGTTTCAACATATCAGATACTGAAACTCATATTTTTCAGACCATTGCTCTTAATAAACTTATCTGATTGAGTTTTTTTCTGTTTTATATTTTAATATTTGCTCTTACTGATAATCATAGAAGAAGTTACATGTAAAAAATAATTTTCCCATTTCATCCATGTTAGGTGCATTGTTCTGTAGGGAATAATTCTCTTTCATAACCACAAAAGTGCTTCCAAAAATAGTTTTGTACTATTTCTTTTGAAAGTGTCTTTTGAAACACCATATTTTCATGACCATATATAATTTCCTGAAGCCTTTTTATAAAAGGCTAAATGGTAGCTTTTATCTCACTTTCTTGATACAATTTTTCACATTTCTATCACAGGTTTTACTTTTCTTTCAGCAACGTTATTTTTAAACTTCAAATAGTAGTAGAATTCTATGTCACTTCCAAACCATTGATCAGGCTATTGTAAATAACACCTCATTCTCCATCATGATTCTCTGTTACTTTCTTTCACACTGGCTGCAGTTACACATGAAAGAAGGGTCAAAGTGAGGTCACTGCAATTGCTTTGAATATGACTGAATAGTGACCTCTGCAAGGTAGAGCCAAAGCTTGGGATTTGGGTATGGCAACAAATACAGGGACCTGTTAGTTCTACGGATGCCCACCAATAAGTGAGCCAGAGTATGTTAAATATTGGGGATCAGTATATAGGCCAGCAAGACTCAAATAGATTTGGAAATGTGTTTGAACTGAGTTCTAGATCCAAGAGGCTGTCACCATTTTTATTTAACAGGGTCTGTAAAGCCCTGCCAATATAATAAGATTGTACACAGTAAGTTGTTAAAAAAATTGTCATTATTTCCAAATAATATAGGTATTATATTTGTTCAAAATTGCATCTCACCTGAGAGTCCTGAAAAACAATGGATTACACAAAATTAATATTTATTATTGTTATTATTATTGTTGCACATAAAAGAATACTAGGGGTAGGAACTTCACTATTGATATGAGTTTTCCTGACATCATCAGAGAATGCGGCCTCTTCTAGTTTTTGCTCCATCTTCCTTAGTATGTGATTGTTGTTAATGTTTTCAAGATAGCTAATGGGCAGGAAGGATCAGGACAAAGGGAAAGAACAACAACAACAAAAAAACTTGGCTAGGTGAGTCTGCCCTGCTATTTAACTATTTTTTCCTGGAAAGTGCATTTAAAATTTTCTACTTATACAGACTATGTCCCATGATCACCTCTACTCTCCAAGTGAGGCTGAAAGACAGTTTTGAAAGCTGCATTGATATATTAAATAACATTAGAGAATTTTTAGTAAGAGAGAGGAGGATGACCATTGGGTAGGAGAAAAATAGTCTCTGCCACAATTAAACATTAGAAAACCAAAGAGAAGAAACCAAAAATTCTTGGAAATAATGAGAACATTTACTATGTGGATTATGGTTAAGACAGATACACAAAATCAAAATGCATTTTTGTATGCCAGAAGTTGAAATGTAGAAACAATAGCAGTCACTACCCAAAATAAACTGTAAATACTTGGAAATTACTCTAAAAAATTCATAATATTTATTTGAAGCTCTTCACACAACTTTCTTGAGATATGTGAGAAAAGATTTTAATGATTGGAGACACATGACATATTCTTGGATAAAAATAGAATGTTTTAAAAATATCAGTTAATTCCAAGTTAGTTTATTGGCTTAGTGTAAAGCCAATGAAATGCCAATTTTTTCCCATCTTCAACTCAATTCTCAAAATTAACAGGACAAATAGTAAGAACAGAATATTAAGATGTTTTTAAATTGTAACAAGGATAGATTTGCACTACCAAACATAAAAACATGTCATCATGTTATAAAAACAAAATAATGCAATTATGAAAAATCATAGTACTGAGCAAGGTTTAGAAACCAGATCAGTAAAACAGAACGAATTGTCACAAAACAAAGTAAAATATATACATATATTGTATTTATCATATTCTTAGTATATAATAAAGATATAATAAACTATTAGGAATGAAATACACTTTTCAACAAATATATGAAAAAAGTGTACTTAAAAATAAAAAATCAAATCAGACCATGGTTGTATCCAAAACACCCAAACTCCAGATGAATTAAAGTGTTGAAAGTAAAATTCATAAACAAATGAACAATAAACAAATGAATTAAAAATCTAGAAAACACTGATCTCAGATCAGAAAGGGCTTTTTGAGCCTTCTAGTTCCTGAAAATTATATCACAAGGAAAAAACTGATAAATTTGCTAGATTAAAATTTTGAAACATCTTGATGGTAAAATACCATAGAAAACATTGAACAGTCGGAAACATATTTAAAGTAAAAGTGACAAAGAAAGAGGATGTAGAGACATAACTGAAGCCCAGCACTGGGCAATGGTGTACAAGTTATAGAAATAACTATCTGGCAAGTATTTTGTTGATAGCATAGTATAACTAAACACCAGGATTTACAGAAATGCCTTAATTTCAATTTATATAAGACTTACCATTGGCAGGCTTTTATATTATATTGATAGGTTTTCTCAATATGGACACATCTATGACATGTTCATAACTTCATCATCCTGAGTTATATTAAATCATGGCTTAAATCCCATAAATTCTGATCAATCCAGCAGCATTTCCCTAATGTACATGTATCAATAAAACATAAGGTATGGGCTTCCCTGGTGGCGCAGTGGTTGAGAGTCCGCCTGCCGAAGCAGGGGACACGGGTTCACGCCCCGTTCCAGGAAGATCCCACATGACACGGAGCGGCTGGGCCCGTGAGCCATGGCCGCTGAGCCTGCGCGTCCGGAGCCTGTGCTCCGCAACGGGAGAGGCCACAACAGTGAGAGACCCGCGTACCGCAAAAGAAACAAAACAAAACAGAAAAAAAAAAACACAACCCTTGGCCTAAGGCAGTTGACTATGATGTACCAGACAACACTAATCAATCAGAGTTTGAGTTCCCTTTATTCTGACAAGGCTTCCTAATATAAGCCATCAAAAGTAGTTTAAAACTTGGTAGTCTTGAGTGCCGCCGGGACCGTTGGTGAGTGTGGCTGCGTTGTAGGTTTTGTAGTAATCGATCTCTGGGCGCTGCGAGCTGAAAGAGCCGAGCTCGCAGGCCAGTCATCATGTCACGTTACGGGCGGTACGGAAGAGAAACCAAGGTGTATGCTGGTAACCTGGGAACTGGTGCTGGCAAAGGAGAGTTAGAAAGGGCTTTCAGTTATTATGGTCCCTTAAGAACTGTGTGGATTGCCAGAAATCCTCCAGGATTTGCCTTTGTGGAATTTGAAGATCCTAGAGATGCAGAAGATGCAGTGCGAGGCCTGGATGGGAAAGTGATTTGTGGTTCTCCAGTGAGAGTTGAACTATCAACAGGCATGCCTCGGAGATCTCGTTTTGATAGACCACCTGCCCGACGTCCCTTTGATCCCAATGATAGATGCTATGAGTGTGGCGAAAAGGGACATTATGCTTATGATTGTCATCTCTATAGCCGCCGAAGAAGAAGCAGGTCACGGTCTAGATGACATTAAAGATCCAGAGGTAGGAGATACTCGCGCTCTCGCAGCAGGAGCAGGGGAAGGAGGTCAAGATCAGCACCGCCTCGGCGATCTAGATCTGTGTCTCTTTGTAGATCAAGAACAGCTTCACTCAGACGATCTAGGTCTGGTTCTATAAAAGGATCGAGGTATTTCCAATCCCGGTCCAGGTCGAGATCAAGATCCAGGTCTCTTTCACAACCAAGAAGCAGCTGATCGAAGTCCAGATCTCTATCTCCGAAAAGAAGTCCTTCCCTATCAGGAAGTCCGCGAAGAAGTGCAAGTCCTGAAAGAGTGGACTGAAGCTCTCAAGTTCATCTTTTTTTTTTTTTTTTTTACATCTTTATTGGAGTATAATTGCTTTACAATGGTGTGTTAGTTTCTGCTTTATAACAAAGTGAATCAGTTATACATATACATATGTTCCCGTATCTCTTCCCTCTTGCGTCTCCCTCCCTCCCACCCTCCCTATCCCACCCCTCCAGGTGATCACAAAGCACTGAGCTGATCTCCCTGTGCTATGCGGCTGCTTCCCACTAGCTATCTATTTTACGTTTGGTAGTGTATATATGTCCATGCCTCTCTCTCGCTTTGTCACAGCTTACCCTTCTCCTTCCCCATATCCTCAAGTCCATTCTCTAGTAGGTCTGTGTCTTTATTCCTGTCTTACCCCTAGGTTCTTCATGATATTTTTTTTTCTTAAATTCCATACATATGTGTTAGCATACGGTATTTGTCTTTCTCTTTCTGACTTACTTCACTCTGTATGACAGACTCTAGGTCCTTCCACCTCATTACAAATAGCTCAATTTCATTTCTTTTTATGGCTAAGCAACCCTCAGAATGGGAGAAGATATTTGCAAATGAAGCAACTGACAAAGATTTAATCTCCAAAATTTACAAGCAGCTCATGCAGCTCAATAACAAAAAAACAAACAACCCAATCCAAAAATGGGCAGAAGACCTAAATAGACATTTCTCCAAAGAAGATATACAGATTGCCAACAAACACATGAAAGAATGCTCAACATCATTAATCATTAGAGAAATGCAAATCAAAACCACAATGAGATATCATCTGACACAAGTCAGAATGGCCATCATCAAAAAATCTAGAAACAATCAATGCTGGAGAGGGTGTGGAGAAAACGGAACACTCTTGCACTGCTGGTGGGAATGTGAATTGGTTCAGCCACTATGAAGAACAGTATGGAGGTTCCTTACAAAACTACAAATAGAAATACCATATGACCCAGTAATCCCACTACTGGGCATATACCCTGAGAAAACCATAATTCAAAAAGAGTCATGTACCAAGATGTTCATTGCAGCTCTATTTACAATAGCCAGGAGATGGAAACCACCTAAGTGTCCATCATCGGATGAATGGATAAAGAAGATGTGGCACATATATACAATGGAATATTACTCAAGTTCACCTTTTAGGGAAAAGTTATTTTGTTTACATTATTATAAGAGATTTGTGATGTCTGTAAAGTGTAACTTAGGGAAGGGTAATTTAACCATCTAATCAAAACGGATCTGGACTATTACTCTGTAAATTCACAGCAGTAAGGTAATATAAATTTTTGTTGAATGTATTAAATCCTATGGTCTGAAAATGTAGGTTTTATTTGGCACATTTAAAATAAAATGTTTCTAATTAGATTTTTGATTTGTGTTCAGTATTAATGCTCCTCAATATGGTAGGCTTCAAGAGTCAACCTTGATATTAACCATATTCATACAGACCTACATTCAAAGTTTAATGGTGTTATTTAAGTCTTGAACATCACTGAATAGTATATATACACTTGGAAGATTCCTTTCTATGCTTAGAGTTTTGGGTAAGATGGTAAGAACTCGAGTGAGTCCCCCTTAGTAGCATGAATGCATCATGACAAGTCCCTAAATTAATCTATTGGAGTTGGCATTATTAGATGTCATCAGGCTAACGATCTCTTTTGTCAGGCTGTAGGGACCACTGACTTGCTATAAAGTGAACGCAACAGGACCTGAGCAAGAGTAGCTGGACTTAATGCTGGAGAAACTGAATTTTCTGAAGCCTATTTAAGTATAGTAACTAATTGAGGTTTTCAGCCTATTAGATAAGATGGTGTCAAATTAGAGTTCTCCATTCTAGGAAGTTATACTCAATGTTCCTTTGTTTTCAAACACTAACCAATTTTATGCCAAAATTTTTGCATGTCTGAAGAATAGTCTGAATTTGGGACAAAACATCTTCATGTAAACCAGCTTTGCAAAATTTTCCAGCCCAGATATTCTCCTCTGTCTCTTCAAATGGATTGCCTTACTCTGAGCAGAGATCTGTTAATTCCCAAGTTAGATTTTGCAGTTCCCGAACACCAACACACTTTATCTTATTCTGCCAGGCTGGTGCAAAGTAATTAAAGATGTCAATCAGAAATGTTAAAAAGACTAAAGTAGTTTTGTAAATCCGACCTATGTTTAGCAACACCTCATGTAGTTATTTTTTGGTAGCATCTGGTAAATTTTAGAATGTTAGAGCCAGTAGTTTCTTTATTTGGACTTTAAATATCTTAAGTATCATAGGGCAGTAACAATTTTGAGTTTTCTAGTCAAGCTTTTGGTGCAAAAAAATTTAGTGCTGGTGGCACAGCTGTCTGCCCTTGTTTCTTATGCTTTTAAACAAAGTTATTGGATAACTTTACAATTTGGGAATACTGATCTGCCTCAAGTTTATTAACTGGTCTGAATGATCATTAGTATGTTGGAAGTTTGGATGTTCTGTTTTGGGAATTTTGACAACTGGCTGCGTTATATGGTTGGTATATAGCTATGTGTGTAATCAGCAGGCTTATTTGTCGCACTTGGTCGGCTTTAATTGTTCTGTAGTATATGAAGATAAGATTACTCAACAATAAATCTGCAGAGAATAAAAAAAAAAAACCCAAAAAACTTGGTAGTCTTGCCACCCTGTTTTTAATAGAACAGGTACATACCTCAGCTCCTGTCTTTTCCTTTATTGAAAAACTGACAGAGCATTACAAAATGCATCTGCCTTAAATATTTGAGGCCAACTATAAAACATCAAGATACGTGGTAATAAAAATGCATCCGTGATGATGTGTTGTGAAAAGAAATATGCATAAAACTGTCAAAAGGCCAGCAAAACAAAACAAAACCAAACCCCCGAAACATGAAGAGCAGGAATGAAGTTAGAAAAATAATTTTGCTAAGAAGGCAAAAATATAGTGGAAAAAAGCCTGGATTTAGTGGTCAGGAGACCTGACTTCTACTCTTTCCATGGGAGCTAAAACCTGGGTAATGTAGGCAAATTGCTAAGTTTCTCCAGGCTTCCCTGCACAAATTTAGAAAATAAGGAGGCAGACTGGATGATTTCCAAGCTTCCTTCCAAAGCCAAAATCTGATGAGTTTTTAGTGATTTGTAGTTGTTAGAAAGAAGACAAGAAAATTCAAATTCTTGTTTAACAATCTTCAGATGAAAATAAAATTTTCTTTTTTAACTTGTAGAAATTGTAATTGAAATACAAATGGCCACAACTCTCTCTATATGTATTTTTTGCTGCTTATTTTTCTAGCACTTGGTTTGATAGTTATTTCTCATGATCCATTTTTACAAATAAAGAACTCAATATCATCAAAATTGCTATCAGATATTTACTCACATGTACTCAAGTACTCACATGGCCATGAAGCAAATGTGTATGGAGTTCTTAAAAAATTCTTTCCTTAGACCTAATGGTCCTTGAAGTAGGCTCTGTAAATATTTACTGAGCTTCTACTATGTGCAAGGAACTATTCTAGATTCTAATAATAAAGTGATAAACAAGAAAAGCAAGATATTTGATCTGACCTATTTTACATTCTAGAGGAGGATGATGAAGAATAGATTAGCAAATTAGTAAACAGATAAAGGAATAATCATCTCACATGATGGTAAGTTTTATGAAGAAAGTAAAATGAGCTAGATGTATGCAAATGTATTTCTATCAGTTCCTAATTTTCCTTTCCTATCATAGGGAGATTGCCTTCTCTATTATATGATTAACAGCTACCAGTTTAAAACAAATGTTCAACCTGGACAACCAGACACCTATTCCCACACCAAACACAGAAACCAGCTTGGCCCAATGGATGTAACTTCTGTGTTGTTCTTCCTTGTCCTAGTATTTTCCATTTCTATTTAAATCTGGAATTTAAGATATCAAAATGGATCTCTAGGGCAAAATCTGGAGATAAAATTTACCATTTTAATTAATGTACTAGATGATGAAATATTTAACATATATGAGAGAGGCTGATTAATATTAATTTAATGTGTTTTTTTTTCCTTCCTGTAAAGATTTGTACTGAGATATGGTAAGTTTTGAGATAATACTATATCCCTTACTTTTTATTATTTGGATTTTCTTTATTAGATAGTTTTTTGGAGATGTATTACCTGAAAATATAATTTGATTAGTGGGGAGGGAGGATTAGTGGATGAGTGCCAGGCTAGATGTGGTCTCCTCAAGGCCACTGACAAGTCCTTGTTTTTCTCTGTGACAGCTGCTGAAACAAAGAGCACCCTAGGCTGTTTGCAATTCCCTATTTCATTGTGTGAATAAGAATGAGCTTTTCCAGGCCACAGGACCCTGGGAACTCAGCCTATTCTATGTTGGAACTCCCTAGCTGCCCTTGGGATGGAGTGGGCTCACCCTGTGGATCTGTGCAATTTACTGCTTACTTAGTTGCTGGTGCAACTTGCACCTCTGGGCTAGGTACTCTACCTTTAGTTTCAAGGGGAATTAGCACCTTCTGCAATGGCATAGAGAAAAGATAATTATTAGTGGTCAGAACCTGAAGTTGAATCCCAATGGTTCTAATATTGTTCTAATTGTTCCAAACAGTTCTAATACTACTATTACCAAAAATAAAAATCATGATAATAAGAGCCAATATTAATTGTGTTTTAGGCAGTGCAAAATGCTTTATGTGTTATTTCAATTAATATTTGTAACAACCCATGGAGGTAAGTATCATTGTCTCTTGGTATCTGCAGGGGATTTGGTTCCAGGACCCCCGTAGATACCCAAATTCAGTGGCTCAAGTCTCTTATATAAAATGACATAGTGGAGTCAGCACTTGGTATCCATGGATGTGGAACCCCTGGATACAGGAGGGCCAACTGTATTATTATTAGTACAGAGAGATTAAATAATTTGTTCAAGTTGAGAGTGGTCATTTTTTAACTTAAATTCTCTTGTTCTTAGTCACTTTGTGTGACAATGTTATTTAGCTTTCCTTAGAGTCCTAGATTTAGTTTCCTCATGTAAAATAGGAATAATAATAATAATAATTTCCTCCTCCTCACATATATGAATGTTTTATATATATAATATGTATATATATATATTCATAGAGACATATCTATCTCTGTCTCTTGTCTCTGTCTCTTTATCTCTTTTTCTCTATCTCTATCTCTAACTTTATCTCTACCTTATCATTTAGCACAAAGCCTGACCAGTGATACATTGTTAATAAACAGTAGCTCAGCTTTTCTTTTTTTTTATTTTTAAAATTAACTTCTTTTTAAAAAATTTTTATTGGAGTATAGTTGATTTACAATGTTGTGTTAATTTCTGCTGTACAATGAAGTGAATCAGTTATACATATACATATATCCACCCTGTTTTGGATTCTTTTCCCATATAGGCCATTACAGAGTATTGAGTAGAGTTCCCTGTGCTATATAGTAGGTTCTTGTTAGTTATCTATTTTATATATAGTTGTGTGTGTGTGTGTGTGTGTGTGTGTGTGTATGTCAATCCCAATCTCCCAATTTATCCCACCCCCACTTATCCCCTGGTAACCATAAGTTTGTTTTCTACATCCATTACTCTACTTCTGTTTTGTAAATAAGTTCATTTGTATGCTTTTTAAAAATTCCACATATAAATGATATCATATGATATTTCTCTTTCAGTGTCTGACTTACTTCACTCAGTATGATAATTTCTAGGTCCATCCATGTTGCTGCAAATGGCATTATTTTGTTCTTTTTTATGACTGAGTAATATTCCATTGTATATATGTACCACATCTTCTTTATTCATTCCTCTTTTGATGGACATTTATGTTGCTTCCGTGTCTTGGCTATTGTACATAGTGCTGCAATGAACATTGGGGTGCATGTATGTTTTTGAATTATGGTTTTCTCTGGGTATATGCCCAGGAGTGGGATTACTGGATCATATGGTAGTTCTATTTTTAGTTTTTTAAAGAACTTTCATATTGTTCCCCATAGTGGTTGTACCAATTTACATTCCCACCAACAGTGTAGGAGGGTTCCCTTTTCTCCACACCCTCTCCAGCATTTACTGTTTGTAGATTTTTTGATGATGGCATTCTGACCAGTGTGAGGTGATACCTCATAGTAGTTTTGATTTGCACTTCTCTTATAATTAGTGATCTTGACCATCTTTTCATGTGCTTTTTGGCCATCTGTACATCTTTGGAGAAATGTCTGTTTAGATCTTCCACCCATTTTTTGATAGTGTTATTTGTTTTTTTGATATTGAGCCACATGAGCTGTTTGTATATTTTGGAGGTTAATCCCTTGTTGGTTGCTTCATTTGCAAGTATTTTCTCCCATTCTGAGGGTTGTCTTTTCATTTTGTTTATGGTTTCCTTTGTTGTGCAAAAGCATTTAAGTTTAATTAGGTCTCATTTGTTTATTTTTGTTTTTATTTTCATTACTCTAAGAGGTGAATCAAAAAAGATCTTGCTGTGATTTATGTCCAAGAGTGTTCTGCCTATGTTTTCCTCTAAGAGGTTTACTGTGTCTGACCTTACATTTAGGTCTTTAATTCATTTTGAGTTTATTTTTATGTATGGTGTTAGGGAGTGTTCTAATTTCATTTGTTTACATGTAGCTGTCCAGTTTTCCCAGCCACTTATGGAAGAGACTGTCTTTTCTCCATTGTATATTGCCTCCTTTGTTATAGATTAGGTGACCATAGGTGCGTGAGTTTATCTTTGGACTTTCTATCCTGTTGCATTGATCTATATTTCTGTTTTTGTGCCAGCACCATATTGTTTTCATTACTCTAGCTTTGTAGTATAGTCTGAAGTCAGGGAGACTGGTTCATCCAGCTCCAGTTTTCTTTCTCAAGATTGCTTTGGCTATTCAGGGTCTTTTGTTTTTCTATACAAATTGTAAAATTTTTTGTCCTAATTCTGTGAAAAATGCCATTGGTTATTTGATAGGGATTACATTGAATCTGTAGATTGCTTTGTGTAGTATAGTCGTTTCCACAATATTGATTCTTCTAGCTCATCTTTTCTTTGCTTGTGCAAGGTGCCTACTCTAATGTTGAACTGAACCCAGAGAGGAGAGCAAGAAGTTGGTATGCATCAGTGACAGATACATTTGGTTTAGTTAGGTCTGACAAATTTAATGAATTTACTGAAGACAAAATCAAGTCTGATCTTTTCTGATTCCTCACACAATGGCTAGACTAATGTCATTACCAGCCATTTATGAATCCCTACACATTTATAATTTTTTATTCATACTGATAATGCAAAACTATTGTTATCACTTCCTTTTTATAGAGAAAGAGAGGAGGGCTAAAGAGACGAAATGATGTGTTCTAAGTCATACAGAAAGTGACAGTAAGGGTATTTGTGTGTAACTACAAAGTTCATGATATGTTTTGTAAATCAGATTACCTCTGTGGCAGACAGATCCTAGGGTAGCCCCCATGGTTCCCTACCCCCTGTTCATGTCCCTTGAGTGTAGGTGGGACCCATGATTTGCTACTAGTCAGTAGAATATGGCAAACATTAAGGGCTTCTGCAGATGTAATAGAAGTCCTAAATCAGTTGGTTTTGCATTAATCAAAAGAGAGATTATCTTGAGTGGGCCTGACTTAATCATACAAAAATGCTTAAAATAGGGACTGGGCTCTTCCTGAGGTGAAATATTCTCCTTATGGACCCGATGAAGTAAGCAGCCATATTAGAGAAACCTACATGGAAGGAACTGTGGACGGCCACTAGGTGCAGCCTCTAACCAACTGTTGGAAAAAAGCTGAGACCCTCAGTAATACAGCTGCAAGGAAATGAATTCTGTCAACAACTTGCATTAGCTTGCAAGTAGATTCTTTCCCAGTCAAGACTCCAGATGACAGCACAGCCTGGCTGAAATGTTGATTGCAGCCATGCGAATTGCTGAGTAGAGGACCAATCTAAGCTTTGCCCAGACTCCTGGTACATAGAAAGTGTGAGATAATAAAATGTGTGTTAGTTTAAGTTACAAAGATTGCAGTAATTTGTTATGCAACAATAGAAAACTACAGCAATATCAAAAGTATTCATTCAACTAATATTTGTGGAGTATTTTCTATGTGCAAAGTACTGTACTAAGGCCATATTAAATGTAAATAAAGCTATTTTCTAGAATCCCTGTCCTCAAGAAAATTACAGCTGCAACAGTAGAATCACATTGGCATCCTGGTACCATTTGGCTTCTTCTAGGAAATTTTATTAGCCTTTATTTGCAATCCTCCATTAATCAGAACGTGACAGCCAGGTAGTAGTATCTATTTCTTGAATTTTGACAAGGATTGGGCTAAGAAAAATACTTTCAAATACAGGGATATTAATTTGGACCTGAGTTCTTTTCTAAGCTCATATGAAAACATGATATCCAAAGATAGCCAAATTAAATAGATATTTTTATGATAACTTCACATTTGGTTACATTTGAAGGTTATAGATCTCTTGAATTCCTTTTTAATTTAAAAAATGTATCAGTATTTATGACTGTAGTAAGTCCTATTGTCCCCTGAATTTGAACAACATAGTTCCTAAATTAAGGGAATAAAATACTCCAATAAAGATGTAAAAACAAAAACAAAAAACAGATGATATAAATTCAATACTAATTTACATGAAGTTATATTAGAAAGAATGTTCTTTGAATTCCAATCATGGAAATCTTGGGGGAAAAAAAAGATTTCCAAATTCAATTCAAAGCATACAATGTTAAATAAATTTGTTCTTATTGCGATCTAAATTTGTGTTTCTTAACTGACATAGGATTTTCAACATCAACATTCATTCAAATTTGTTTGCATACTGTAAAAGTCAATTAAGCTGAATAGGTCATTCTTATGTTGTAGGGCATATCAATTTAAACTCCAGAGGAAATCTTCTAACTCCTATATAGGTGTGCTTTTAGTTCTTGGGCTTTCAAGCAAGAAGTATAGAAAATATTTCCTTATACTTTGTTAACCTCAAAATAAATAGCTTTTGTAGGAGATATCCCACGTTTTGGTCTTTTCTGAAATCCAGGTACTCTCCAAATAATATTAAACATCAGTATGCTCAAATTATTTACAAATTAAGCATGCTAACATCAAATATAGAAAAAATGCAAATTAGCATGATAAATTATCAGTAAGAGGTGAATATTCTGAAGTGAAATTATACAATAGCAGGTACACTAAATACAAGATCTCAGAATAAGAATAAGTAAGACAGAGATTAATTATATAGTAAACAGAAGAATGGATTTAGGTTTTGTCCTCCTTTAAATCTAGTTTTTCTCTTAACTCTTACCTTCTGTATTCTTAAAAAACAAACAAAAAACAAATTTCATGGAATATCTCACGTTAGTGAAAAATATCCTTCTTTAATCTGAATCTCTCAGAGAAAACTCTCTTTCCCCCCACTTCTTTACCCGATTTGCACTGAAAATTCATAGTAAAAGAAGAAAAACAAAAAGCTTTTACTCTTAGAAAACCAAAAAAGCTGATAGAAAGCTTTGAAATATCAATACAAAATTTTTTTTCTATCTAAAGCTCTCTCACACACACACACACCCCTACAGACACAGACCCTAGTCATCAATACTACTGACTTTCTTTTTTTTCTGAGTCTGTCACTCCTACTAGAAGTAGCTGCTAGGCTTGATTTCCTCCATTAATGAGATCTGTTCAAGAGTGTAATTTTCCCAGTAATACTGTTGGAGAGCTTTTTGTCTCAACAACCCCATGCTTCAAAATCTCAAAGTTGCAGTCCATGTGTACAAACATGTACCATCAAGAGATTTCATTTCCGATCAGTTCTCCTACTAGTAGTGCCTGTAGTCCCTGCTAATGTACCATACAGAATAAAATAAAAGAAAATAAAGGAGGTATTGAAGTGAACATCTTTTTCCTCTCAGTTTATCTGCATTTGGAGGGCTTCTCTTTCTGTGCAAAATACACTAGAGAAAGCCTGATTGTTTGGGTGCTCCCAGCATTTCATTATCTTCTGGAGTTTTTATTTTTTGCTTGCTTTATCTTTCTTCATCATTATGGAAGTTTCTCTCTGGGTCTCTGAGTTACTGTGTTTTGCCAGTTAAATCCATGAAACCCTGTATTTACAGAAAGAATTGCATACCAGTACTGTCAATAATGAATGGTTATTGTAAAAAGGGGCTCAGAGAAAATAATTAAGAGACGGAAATCTCTTAAGAACCTTTTGCAAACCAATTGTAGATGTCATCTATTTATGTAAATGATGGGTTAACATGTGTATAGCACCTTTCTTCCAAATAGATTACTAGATACTTAACAACTGTGACTATTCTTGAAGGCATAGTATATTCTTTCCTTTCTCTGAAGTTGTTTTCATGATGAAATGTTGCGTCTGTTTGATAAAGTTTGTTATGGATTATTTAAGGCAAGAAATATAAAAGAATGGATGATCCATTTGAGATAATTAAATTACATCAGCGTGGTTCAATGTGCACATGTCCAAAACTTTGGGATTGGAAAGGCGATAACTGGGCCTAGGGGACCAAAAAATAACTGTTTTCCCTCTGTTATATCTCCCATCTTGTAACCACGACTTGACACATTTACCTACTACCACCACCTCACCTTTTGTTTGCTTCAAGCATAATTCCCTTCATTCTCCCTATCTCAATCAGAAGTGTGAGAACTTCTATTCGATACGGTTATTGTAACTTTCTCTTCACCAAACTGCAGTTGTTTCCAGTTATTTGGTGGGGCTCTTGTCCCTGTATTTTATAAAATCCAGCTTTTCTAAGATCTCACTCTGGTCCTACATCCTCCCTATATTAGTAACACCCTAATCTCTTCATTCATTTTGTTTTGTGAAAAAATAAATTTCTCTACAGGTGTCAAATATAGAAACTTACATAGTGGCTGTATATTCAAACCAAGATGAATTTGTAATTAAAAATAACTTCAAGGTGTGTTGTTGCTGTGTGGACATGAATTAGTTGCAAATGGGATTGGGTAAATACACGGAAAATATGTGAAAGATGTGTTATTCAGAGGATGATTTGTTTTGAATAGTGAAGAAAGCATTAAGAAATAAGTGCTGCCTCTCTAAAAATAATATTAAGAGAAGTTATTGAAATGTTCTCTGGGAGAACCAGTAAATGAAGTGTGGAAGCTAATTGGATTCTCAAAAATTGACCCCAGCAGTATTCTTGTTTGAGTATTGTCAGTGTGAGTATACAGTATGCAGAGGTCCAGTCACTGAGGACAGACTATGTTCTGGGCACTGTGGATGAAAACAGGAACAGGGCACAGCCTTTGCTTCTGATTCATTAGTGTATGTGAGTTTATATGGCTAATTGCAATGATAAAAAAAATGAAGAGAAGTTCTTTATGGTTGCGGTCACCCAAAATAAAAACCTACTACCCAGGATTAGACAAAGACAGGTAAATAGTAGTATCATTTTCCTGGCTAATTTGTAGTTTGTGACTTTAAATATATTTTGATAGTAATGCAGGCATACCTTCAATTCTAAGCTTGGAAACTTCTATAAGGCAGAGTAATAAACAAAATTCTCTCAGGGCAGGTACATGCCTATTTTATATCTTTCTGACTTTAAAAATTAATTGGCTCTTAAAGCATGACATTGGATATATCTCCTTACTGGAGTAGTTGAAAGGAATGATTTAAGGATAACTGGAAATTACAAAGGGCTTCACAAATTAAGTTAATTCTCCCTTGCAACAGACTTTCTCGGTAGAAAAATATTGTCCTCCTATAAATGGCAGTTAAAATGGTAGTTAAAATAAATAAATTAACACAGAGAAAAAGACCAAGATTAACATTATATTGGCCTTTTGGTCTGATGATAAAAATCTCTTCTTCCCTATTAAAGGTAATGCCCTTTAGAGTTATGGGTTTCTTAAGGCATGTATCTTTTTATATCATCATCATCAACGACAAGATTATTATCATTATTTTCATTGTTATTACACCACTAGTCACATTAACACTTCATACTAAAATATTTAATAACACTCTCCAGATACTGACAGTATATGATAGGCCACTTCTAAATAGTTGCAGTTCAGGCTTTCTCTGTTCTGGTCTATGTGTGAAAACACAGTAAAAAAGAGAGGCCTGGAAAGCAGAAGGACAACCATTCCTTTGAGATGTTTTTCAGAATTTGAGCTAGGGAAACAGTAAGTGAAATAGATCCTTGTTGACCTTTGCACTTTATCTTCTCTTTTTTTGCTTGGCTCTAATTCTGGAATTATTTTCTTATATTGTTTCGTATAAGCCATGTTGGGATTTGTCCTGACTTCCAAGCACTTTGGGATACTTTATATTAGGGTTCTTTTAGTTAAAGTCTGGTATAAAAATGTGCTTGTATATGAAAGCCTGATTGTATAATTTTGTTGTTCCAGCTTTTCTTTTTCTCTTAACGTTTTTTGAACTATAAGTTTCAAGTAATTTGAAATGGAGCCCTTTTGCTTACTCTAATTTTAAGAATTTTGTATATGCGTACTGGGAAGAACTAGGGCAGATGTTTAGCCTGGCTTACTTGTTTATTATAGAAACAATCCTGAAAAGGACAGTATTTTCCAAACAGATCAGTAGTGACAATGTTGAACTAAGCCTTGTGATCCTGGAAGAGTGAAGGTTAAAGAAATCCCTCAACACTTTTGTGTTCCTGAAAAGGCCTTTCTTGGAAGAACCATCCCTCCCAGGTGACATAGATAAGACTCAGCCCTCCTACTTTATTGATGACAAGCCAGACACAGACCCACCAAATTCCCCTTTTTGGCTTCTAAATGACTAGCGGAAAGGCTTGCCCCACTGGTCAATAAGAACAAAATGCTGGTTAACTAGACCTTGGTTAAGCTTCTCTCCTTCCCTCAGGCCCCTAAACATTAACACACCCCCAGCCTGAGCAGCATAGAACCTTCCTTAACAGCCTCTCCCAAGCTGTATTTCAGGCCTTGGGATAAAACATTTTCTGATCTACTACCTACTATCCTGTCACCTCACTTTCCCACCTATTTTAGCCTTATTTACTCCTTATAAAAGAAAACCCTTTTATTTAAAAAAAAAGAAAGAAAGAAAGAAGAAGAGAACCGTTTTCTGCCTGACCTCTGAGACACTGGCTGATCTCATGGTCAGAGCTTCTCCCTCCTGAAACAGTCCCCTCCCCCAATTACAATAGTCCCTTTCCCTCTCTTGCAATAATTTTTCCTAATAAAGACTTTCCTTAGCAATGTCCAGAGTTGTTATTTGAAATCTGTAAATATTTGTTAGTTAATGATATAGCATTATATTCAGCTAGTGCCTATATTCAGCTATGGTAGATTAAATAAGGTAACTAATGTATTTACAGTAGATTATTATCAAAAGAATTAACACATAAATGACTGTGCCAATTATCAACTTACTGTGTTTAAGTTCCAAATCTACCCTTGTTTACCTTGCTTCCTGACATTGGAGCTGTGCTCTGTAATCTCCTTTGCTAGCTGGCAGAACGTTAAGCTTCATCAGTAGAGGGCACTGGAGTGACTGCAAGGTGATAGCAGTAGGAAGACACTTTTCTTTCCAGGTTCAAAGTCCCCATTTATTATTATTATTATCATTTTTAATCTTTATTGGAGTAGAGTTGATTTACAATTTTGTGTTAGTTTCAGGTGTACAGCAAAGTGAATCAGTTATGCATACATATATCCACAGTTTTTTTTTTTTTTTTTAGATTCCTTTCTCATATAGGCCATTATAGAGTACTGAGAAGAGTTCCCTGGGCTATATGGCAGGTTCTTATTAGTTATCTATTTCTATATATAGTAGTGTGTATACATAAGTCTCAATCTCCCAATTTATGCCTCCCTCCTCTTAACCCCTGGTAACCATGCGTTTGTTATCTACATCTATTACTCTACTTCTGTTTTGTGAATATGTTCATTTGTACCCTTTTTTTTTTTAGATTCCACACATAAACGATATGAAGACATTTGTCTTTCTGTGTCTGACTTACTTCACTCAGTATGACAATCTGTAGGTCCATCCATGTTGCTGCAAATGGCATTATTGAGTTGGGGACTCCAGGGGCCTCTACAGACAAGCAACAACTGTGCCCTCATGCCATGTTCTCCCCACCAGCAGCCCTTCTGAAGGCTCCCAAACCCCAGCAGTTCATTGCTTCTACAAACTATTGTCAGCCAAGCCCTCTGACAAGTTTCTTCACCACTGGCAGGCTGTGTATCCCTGTGGCAGCCATGCTCTCTTTGCTGAAGTCTGAATCTCAGCATTGGCTGGACAGTGGTCTCTCCTGGTTCTTAGTTTCTTTATTGTTTCTCATCCTCTAGAGGTAGTAGTTGCCCTTTTGAACCCACTGCTTCTAGATCCCTTGAAGTCCATTTTATTTACTCTTAGTAGTTAAACCATTTTTTACTAGTTAACAATTCTTTATATTGAAATTTCTCTTTTTGAATAACCAGTGTAGTTCCTGTCTCCTAACTGCTACAATGCAATGAGTGAGAAATAAGATTTCCTACAAGTATTCTTGGTCTCAATTTTCAATATTAGTGGACTCTAGTCTTAACCATTTCTCCAATTTTATCCATCTCATTAAAACATACCCATGTGATAAATCACATGACCAACTCTTCTCTCTAGAAATCTGGGAGTCATCCTTGACACTTCCCTTTTTCTCTCACCTAAAATTCAATTCATCATCAAGTCCTGTGGATTCTACAAATGTATCCCAAATTGTATACTTTTGACAATCTCTATTCCACTCCACCATCCTATATTACTATAGGCTCTTAAATGGTTCCCCTTCTAGTATTGTTTCTCAATCAGCTTACACAATTCATACTGATCTTTTAGAATACCAACTGGATTATGTTATTTACCTGGTTAAAATATGTCAATAATTTACCATTGCACTTTGGATAAAATTAAAATTCACTCATATAGCCTATAGGCTACTATCATGATTTGGCTACTGACTACCTCTTCCCTCATATTACATTTACATTGACCTACCCTGCTTCTCTTTTTTTGTGTAGAAAATAACATTTTAAATTTCAGGACAAATCAAAGCGTTATCTTTCAGAGGTATTTAAAATGTCACTGAAATTCACCAGTGTGTTTCCAACAATACACACAATTAAACCTAAGTGACAACAATGGACAGCTTGGTTATATACTGACAATGACAACTAAACCATGGGCGCTGCCTGGCTTTCAGAAATTGTAAAACACCATTGATTGTAAGATACAATAGAATGGTGAAGCACAATAAAACGTAAAAACAAAACAAACTTGTGTTTTAAAACTGAAGATATAGGGCTTCCCTGGTGGCACAGTGGTTGAGAGTCCACCTGCCGATGCAGGGGACATGGGTTCGTGCCCCGGTCCGGGAAGATCCCACATGCCGCGGAGTGGCTGGGCCCGTGAGCCATGGCTGCTGAGCCTGTGTATCCGGAGCCTGTGCTCTGCAACGGGAGAGGCCACAACAATGAGAGGCCCACGTACCACAAAAAAAAAACCAAACAAACAACTAATGATATATAACACTTAATTTTTTGTGCTATTATTTATTTAACATCTGCTTGTTTAGTAGACTGAAAGCCATGTGGCTTCTGTGGACCATTTGATTTCTAGCATCTTATGCACTTTCAGGCATTAGGATGTATTCCATAAATAACAGTTAGTAAATTTGCTCAACTTTTCTAAGTACTAAGTGGTAAGATTCAAGATGATTTTAGTCAATGGGAGAGAAGATGGTGGCTGACTTCAGTCTGCATGACTATTCAAACCTCAGAGACTGACCTTGAATAACAGCCCTAACCTAAGTAGGTGCCACCAAGCCAGGGATTAGAGAACCAAGAAAAGAGAGTCTTTTAGTCTCACTGAAGCTTACCACAAAAGGAGCAGTATACAGACTTTATATACAAAAGTTGTTGGGAGACCTTTTCCTCCCTGTATTTTCTCAACAGAACCTACAGGCTGTGACTTTAAACCTCAAGACAAGCTATGTGTCACATGGGCTACAGAGCATTAGAGTATGTGGTTTTTGCCTTATAATTTTAGCATTGATCATTAGTTGGCATATTAAATCAATAGCCAAAACCATTGTTCTACTTTATCTTGTTATTAGCTGTATTCAGGACCAAAGAAAAAAACATTGCAGAGCTGATAACTTACTGTATTTATGAGGCCTGTCCATTAGTTGGAGGGCGAATCCCCTCCTCTAACACATCCTTCAAATCATGTTTGATTTATTGATTATATAAGCCTTGACTGTGAACGTTGGCTTCGGGAGCCAGTCAGCATATACAACCACAGAGGAGTGGTGAATATTTATTGATAGATAGATAAATAAGGGGGGCTCCATTTTAATGGTAATATTGATTCTTTTTGAAAGTGGTAGAAGAAACTTTGAGATTACTACACATCCCAAGATCAAAGTAAAAAAAATCTTGTACGTAGGGTGCTTTGTTGTGTAAAATCTGGTGGCACCAAAAGCGTATAAGAACTTTGGACATCAGAAAAGTTTCAAGATGTTAGATGAATGAAGCTCGGGGAATTATTTTAACTCTGAAAATAGCAGCAAGCACATTGGGGAAGTATCAAGGAGTATTGGAGAAATATACTTAAAAGGAGGCAAGGTCATTGAAGCCAAAGTAGATCCATCTGACAGGCTAAAAAAATAGTTTTATTTACTTATTTAAAAAATACTTAAGCACTTGCTATACTGCACAGAAAAAAAAAAAAAAAGGAAAAAAGAAGCCACAAATCCCTGTGCTCTATAGAGCTCATATTTTAGCAGATATACTCAGAACTTACTGCTGTTAAAATGGTATTATAAGGGCAGCTATATGTGACTTATTACTAGATTGACTGGGGTCAGAGAAACCTGAAAGAAAACAAGAGGCATGAGCTCATGGAGTAAACTGGAGTCATACCCCTGAAAAATCCTGGATCCAAGTAAGTACACTTTTGAGAGGCTCCCTGTTAAACTTCAGACATGAAATCAGTAATTAAAACATTCTTGGGTTAATTGTTCATTGAGGAATGGGACACATTAATGTGGTAAGAAAAAAGATATGAAAGGAGCCTGAGAAGACAACCTTGACATATCATTTTTAGATTAGTTTCACCAGGACATTTATCCTTAGATAGCACACCAGGGAAATATATGTAGTTAGGGCTCAAAGGAAAGGCATAGGGAACGTGAACTATACTAAAGGGAAACCAAGCAAGACATTAACAGATGAAGTCTAATCCTGAGTTAGTTGAGCATTCAATACTAACAATAATTTAGAAAAAATTAATAACCTGACCCAAAAGCAAAATGAAAAAAAAAAGTAAAATATGTACACTTTGGAGAGAAGAAAAGGGATAATTGAAGATTAGAATCTGCTGAGCCTGCCTAGAAGAAGAAACCGAAGATAACAACACAAGAGGGTAATCCTATTAAAGCAGAAAAACATAATTGGCAAAACAAAATGTTTCAGCTGTTGTCGAAGTAGTAGAATTACTCAAGGTATGGAAAATAGAAAAGTTTTCAAAAGGACAGTTTTTGAGGTAGGTTTATGGCCCTCTTCAGAATTCCGAGACACATGTTTCAAAATGATCAGTTGTACTTTTGACTCAAGATTCTGCTGAGGATAACTTTCCAGCTGGGAAAAATAATACGCTGAGAGGCTTTTCTTTAGTAGGCAGATTTCCCAGGGCTAAGACAATTTTCAGAGCAAGAAGCAAAGGCAAGTAAGTGGGTTACAATGCCAGAAGGCTTAGCAGGAAACTTACCATGTAAGACTCAGGGACTGGGGATCACCACTGCAGATTTCTGTATTTTACATGAAAATTGGTAGTCACTTGCCAGGAAAGGAGGCAGAAAGAATAGGTTGGTGCTGACTGCTGCCCCACCTTCCTTCCCTACCTCCCGAGATAGGGTAAACATGGTGACATAATGAACCACTTGTTTTATCCATTGAGATTAAATTTAAAGGTTGTAAGCTACATCAGTTTGCACAGGCTAATTGGCACCCTGCTGAAATGAAGCCAAGAGAATTTTTCCTTTATTCTCATAGCATCTTTGTGGTCTGAAACTTCCTTCAGATAAAAGGACGGTTTTACAACATTAGTATGGAGTACAAAAACACTAAGAATGAAAGATTGCTTATGGACACTTGGGAATTTCTTGTGTTCTCTAAATTTTGTGGGCATTGGCTGTTTTTGCAATCACAAGACATGTCCTTGTAATTATTAAGGGCCTTTTAAACAACCATATATGCATACATATAATAATAATAATTTATTGATCATTCTTAGTATGTGCCAGACACTGTTCTAAAGTTTTAATTTAAAACATAAATAACCTTAGGGTCCAATTAATTCAACCTTAAAGCCTAAAAGCCTAAAAGAGCTTTTTTTTTTTTTATAATTCCTGGGAAAACTGTCATGAGACTAATTACCTGGGATTCCATGAGGACCCTCTAACTGAGTAAGAAATTGAGGATGGTAATTATGGATTTCATTTCTTGAGATTTTCATAATTTTGAAGTAGAATTAAATTTTGGACTTTAATTTCTTCCTGGACTTTGATAAATGGGAGAGGAATTAATAGTATTTAAATGTTAGAAATTTGAATATTTGTGTTCTTTGAGGTGTATTTCTGCCATCACTGAGCTGACTACCAAATTTCTAGTAAGCTATATCCGTCCTTGGGACAAGATATAATATTTAGGCTGGGGATTATTCTAGAAAGCAACTTTATTGGCCGGTGGGGGTAGTGTGGCCTTGAAATTAATTTTGTGTGATATTTTGACTTAATCTAATATTTTCTTGAGGCAAAAGCTAAACCCACATCCAGTGGTCCCAGGATGATATTCCAAAAAAGCTGTATTTGGTATAGAGAAATGATATTAGGAAGTGGGAGTAGGACCTGCCTGAGAGAATAATGATCTTCTCCACACAGGGGCACGGCCACATCCCTGCTTTTAATTACTAAGGGTTAATTGTTAAGACCCATAGGTTAAAATAATAAAATCTGGGAAGTGATAGAGTGCAACTTATTTCCTTATAAATCTATTTCCCGGAGAAATCATTTATTCCAGTCCCGGGGAGAGAACAGTATTGTGAAGTTAATTTTGCTGTTCTTCCAACCTCCCAACTCCTTCCCTTGCTAATTGCCTAAAGCAATTTAAGAGAAAACAAATTGATCAACATGATAATTATTGTTGAGAATTGAGTCTCAGTTACTAGTGTTTTGAGCATTGGCAATTTTGGTGTATCATGTTGTAGTTTTTGTAAATTATTTTGGATCTCTGCTTTGTTTTTTTTAGATTTCTCTCAATTTTGTACTTTTTATAATCAACTTTAAGTCAATTATATATACATATCACTATTTGTAACATAAAAAACTTGTGCCAATTTTAATACCAAACAGTAGAACATTAGTTAGAAAACTGAAATTATCTAACCCTAATATACTGTGTGGAGCAATTTTAACAAGAATGGGTTAGTTGGAATCCTTTAGGGTTTCACAGTTGATGGGATGCTTGTGTAAACTATGATAGTGTGCCTAAAGTCAATAAAACTTACTTAAACATAGACTAGGATTTGGAAATATAAACATCAAGGTTTTATTAGTGGTGGTATCTGGATACATGAAAATATCTGGAGGCATGTGATTTTCCTATGACTTTTTTTCACTTAATTGTATCAATTATTCTGTAGTAAGTATTGCATTTGTAATAGGAAAACTAAAATTAATCTAAAAATAAAATTTCCTGTAAAAGGAAAATGAGTAGGTTTGGGGGATCTCAGTGATTAAAAATTATAATTCATTATAAACCAATTATTTCACTTCTGCTGGTTTGTTATGTTTTAATTTTATGCTTAGTTGTGAAAAACAGTTTGTTCCAATTAATTCCTCTTGCTGGACATTTAATTTTACTTTCCAATTAAACCCATATTATTGGATATTGAAGTTGTGCAAATTATTTTCAGTTAACTCACCGGGCAATTGCAATGTATAACTCGTTAATTGAAACTAAAGATTTTAAATGAATTAGAATATAATTAAATATAGCTTTAAAATCTACGTACGCTTATATCTTAACTCTGCAGAATGCAACTTTATCTTTTTGTTATTTTGATTCCATTTTAGGAACTTACATCTCAGGGTCACCAATAATAAATATTTATTATAGTAATAGTCATTGTGTATTTATCCCAAATCACTTGGCCTTTCATAAAAACACTTGAGTTTTCTTTAGCATTTAATACTGTTGAAATCTGCTCATAACTCTCTCCATTACTTTAATATAGTCCTACAATATCATGCTTCTTTTTCAATATCTTTACTGTCTTAATTGTTATCTTCTACTGTCTGTCACTTCTATTTGTCCTTTCTCATTCCCCCTTTCCTCTCTTTCACCAGTTGTTTCCATCTTCACTTTCTTTCTCCTTATCTCTACTCTTCCATTTTTACTTTTTGTTTCTGATTATATTTTTCCCCTTTTTTATTTTCTGCTATGATCTTCCTTCTTCTCCTGTTTTTGTTCTTTTCCCTTCTAAATGAAAGCAATCCTTTAATTCCTAATTTTAATTCTTAATTCTAAATCCTAATCGTAATTCTTTTGAAATTCCTCTACACCAGTGAATTTCAAAATGTGGTCCCTTCTTTAACTGCATATTTGTGTGAGGCCAGATTCTTTTTTAACCTATTTCAACCAAAACAATGTATCACAAAGAATTTCGCTCCTGCTAGATGGCTACATCCTAATCCCTGAAACCTGTGAATGTTTTACCTTAAGTGGATCAAAGACTTGTAGGTGTGATTAAGTTAAGGGTTTTAGGATGGAGAAATTTTTCAGGTGGCCCCAATGTAGTCACGGGTATCCTTATAAGAGCGACGCAGAGGGTCAACGTCAAAGAAGTGAGGATGGAATCAGAGGCCAGAGTGATTTGGCCAAAGTCAGGGAATGTGAGCCACTTCTAGAAGCCGGAAGAGGTAAGGAATGCGTTTTTGCCAAAAGCCTCCAGAAAGAAAGCGACTTTGATTTGCTTCATGAGACCTGTTTCAGACTTCTGACCACCAGAACTGTAAGATAATATGTTTTTATTGTTTTAAGCCACTAAGTTTGTAGTAATTTGTTATAATAGCAATAGGAAACTAACACAGGATTTGTGTTAGGATGGCTGTGTCAGGTTGGTTGTTGAAGAGTTTTAAAGATTGTAGGTTCCTACCCTCAGAGAGTAAGAGTGTTTTCAGATATGGAAGGTGAATTGGAAGTTATTATTGTTGGGTTTTTTGGCCTTAGTAATTTGAGATGTTACCTTTATCATATATAAGATTTTTGTGTATACTTGAGCCAATTTATGGGCTTTCTATTTGATTACACTCGTCTATTTTCTATTTCTAGTCCAGTACCACACTTTTAATTACCGAGGTCTTATAGCATGCTTTAATTTCTGGTGCAGTTAGTTACCTCTCCTAGTTTTTTGTTTTCCTGGCTATTTTTGCATGTTTTACTTTCCACTCTAGAATGAACTTTTTAATCTCTATAAATTATTTTTTAAAGTTGCCCAGTTGACTCTGGAAATCAGAATGGTTTAAGAACTGCTGAAGAAGAGCACAGATAGGAATTTAAAGGGCAGGTATATTCTGTTTAGAGGAAGGTAAAGTGAATCTGTGACAATTGCAAATTGAAAACACCAGGAAATAATTATTTGTAATCCACTTGATGATAATTGCCTTTAAAATCCCCTGTAGTCCAGTTGCTTTAGGAAATCTTTTAACCTTAATAATCTGTACTGATACTGAGTAGCCATTGCCATAGTAATTTCCCGGGTTATGTGAGAAAATTACAAAATTTAATTCTCTTCAGTAATCTATTCAGTGTAATTTTCCATAACTATAATCTTTTTTTCTCTTACCTCTTTAATTTTTTAAGGGCTATTGATTCATAATGAGTTGACAGTGTTAGTTTATTTAACTTGTGGGTAAGGAAACCACAGCTGGGATGGGGAAGATTTTAGAGCAGTAAAGGAGATTCAAGGATGTGATTTTTTGCTTGTAAAAAATATGTATTTCTTTTAAACACACTCACACATACATATATGGAAGCAGAATGTAGAAAGTGGTATAAATGGTTATAAATAAAATGCTATGCTTGTAAAAAAGAAAAAGGAATAAGTACACTGCTCACCCAAATGGCTGTTATTGAGTTATAATTGGCAAATCAGGTTTTTAACAATAAAATGGAGTAAATCGTAATTTCAGCTGTTAGGCTAGTTTCAAGAATGAAAAGTAGCTTACAAGTACTATGGTGCTTGGTTAGTGGGAAGTCTCTCTAGGAGCAATGTGTAATAGAACCTTCTCTACAATGAGGGAAATATTCTAGATCTGTGCTGTCCAGTATGATAGCCATTAGATATGTGAGTCTACTGAGCACATGGAATGTGGCTAGTGCAACTCAAGAACATAACTTTTAATGTTATTTAACTATAGTTAAAATTTTATTTAAAGTGACATGGAGCTAGTGACTACTGTACACACTATCATTATTGCCTCAAATAGCTGATTCAGACTTCTTTGTTAAAAATGATGGTGCAATATCTAAGGTACATGGATATATTTGTCTCTATAAAGGTAAACAACTACTTTTCATTTTTTTATTTTTATTTTTTATAAATTTATTTATTTATTTTTGGCTGCTTTGGGTCTTTGTTGCTGTGCACGGACTTTCTCTAGTTGTGGCGAGCGGCGTCTACTCTTTGTTGCAGCACGCAGACTTCTCATTGTGGTGGCTTCTCTTGTTGCCGAGTGCGGGCTCTAGGTGTATGGGTTTCAGTATTTGTGGCACAGGGGCTCAGTTGTTGTGGCTCACGGGTTCTAGAACGCAGGCTCAGTAGCTGTGGTGCATGGGCTTAGTTGCTCTGCAGCATGTGGGATTTTCCCGGACCAGGGCTGAAACTCGTGTCCCCTGCACTGGCAGGCAGATTCCTAATCTCTGCACCACCAGGGAAGTCCCTAACAACTACTTTTCTTTGGCCACTGCTAGCTGATCACTGTATAGATAGATAGGCTTGCTTGTAACCTTTACTTAGCTATTTACAAGACTATTTACTACACCTCATTGATGATTTAGTTGTACTTCATGATTTCCTATGACAAAATAATTTTGTTAAACAATGCTAGTCTCAAGCAATCTATACCAGCCTGTTCTCCAGTAACAATGCAAAGATACGACTAAATTCTATAAATTTAGATTATGTGCTCTGTTTGAGCTCATTAAGAATAAAAGTCGGTGGTATACCACCAGCCTTGCTTACTGTTATTTAATCTACTCTAGTTATTTTAATACTCGCCTGTGCCTTACAAGAGAGAATATAAAACAAAATTTTTGTCCTTTGTATGATATTTCCTAGGTTGCTGAAGATTCTCTTTCCAAAGGGTTCTTTAAGACTCATATTCTGTCATACAATTATCTCATCATAAATATTTGAAGGCTGAATGCTCAGTACTGTTTATTTATTCATCACAGGGTATTTCTGAATTATTTCATGGGTATGGGATTTTTGATGTGAAACTGAAAAAACAAAAAACTAATGAACCAAAAAATTCCCAACGTTTTGAAAATATATGCATACTTTTAAAATAGAATAATAAAAGTGTATAATGAGAAACTTTTTGGAGTTGCATAAATATTTATAGATAAGATAAAAATCTTTTTAATATAGAAAATTTGAAACATGTAATATTAAAGATAGTAGTGAAAAGAACATGAAATACCCATCATCCACTTTCAATGATTATCAGGGCACAACCAATTTGTTTCATCTATAGCTCCATCCTTTGTCTCCCACATGGTTATTTTGAAGCAATTACCGACATTATATTGGCTCATCTGTAAATATTTCAGTATGATCTTTAAAATACAAAGTCTTTAAAAATGACAAATCAAGTATCACATCTAAATAATAATAATTTCAATATTGTCAAATATCCAGTTAGTATCCAATTTTCATCATTGTTTTGAACACACAGTTTGTCTGCTTAATTCAAGGTTGAAATAAGCTCCATTCATGTAGTTGAATGACTGATGTTTCTTGAGTCTTTTTGATGAATGGGTTTCATCTCCATCGAACACTTTTTCTTTATAATTTTGCTATTAAAGAGACCAGGGTGTTTGTCCCATAGAATTACCTGCAGCCTGAATTTTGCTGATTTTAGAGCATAAACTAGACTTTGAGTAATACTGCCATATTACTCAACAAATTTGCTATGGATAGACTTCTGAGTGGTATGCACACTTTACTATTTTGATAATGCTGTAATAACTAGCTTTGTGGATACTTAGTTTGTATTTTTGCCATCGTGTATTTCATATAGGTAGCTAGACATGGAACCATAGGGTCAAAAAGTAAACCATATGAAATTACTAGACATTGCCAAATTCTCTGCCATTAGAGTTGTTCCATTTGCATTTCCACTAGCAATGTTTTATGCTTGTTTCCCTACAACTTTGCCAACAGAGTAGGTAGTCAAACTTTTGGATTTTTGCCTAATAGTTGAGAAATGCCATTGAAGTATAACTTTTCTTTGCATTTATCTTACCATAAGTTAGGTTAAACATACAGACGAGATAACTTTGCACTGTCAGGGCATTAAGCAATAATTTTTTACTAAAAAATTATATATATGTATGTATATATGTGTGTATATATATATATATATATATATATATATGTAATATAAAAGCAGTGGCTAGCCTAAAAAGTTACTTTTAGAGTGGCTTATTTGGATATTAAATGTTAAGATGATTTTGATAAACAAAATATTGTGGAAATAACTAATTTAATCTAAACATTGCAACTTAATCAATTGTGGTATATCTGAAAGTATTTTGTAGAATGATTTTCATCTGATAAATGGAAAAATTGGTAAAGGTGCACTCATAGTCTGTCAAATATTTTTCTGTCTTGGAAAAAGTAAAATTTAGATTTTTTTAATTCTTGATATTTTAATATGGCCTGTGGTTTCTTTAATTTTGCAAACGTTAATTATCTGGCAATAGTGGCTCACTTTGAAACATAGGATGTGAGAAAGCAAAGAAAGTATTTCTTTTTCTCCCATCTCAAGAATGAAAGGCTAAATAGGCAAAATGGAATACTTAATATACACAGTGGGTCTGAGATTTAAGAGGGCAGAGGCAGAAGTGGAAGCTAAGAAGTTAAAAGCTGTCTCTTCCAAAAGGAATGCCTTTTTGGTATTTCTTAAAATGTCTGAAAGACTCTTTGTTTTGTAACATTATGTTTTTTAGATTTGGCCTTTCCTCTTCTTCCCCTTTCCATGTGTGGCAAGGGTAAACTGCACTTTCCTTCCTTTAGGAAGTCCCATGGAAGCCTGGAAAAGCCAGGGTGAGGCCTAGTGGAAATCAGGTACAGAATTGACAACTTAGGAAAACTTTGTTCAAGTATGTTATAATAAATTATAGAGTAGTAGATCCCAGAGCCTGGTTTTGACCTAGGAGAAAGCAGATAAGGGTATTGCTCGACCTACTTTAATTTGAACAACTCAGTGGGTAGAAAAGAATACTCGAAGATCACAAGGCTAAGATATCACTCATCACTCTGGGACCAAAGGGCTACATGGTGTTTCTCCCTCAAAGACTTGAAAATGTATCAGACTGCTGGCTTAGACTTTGGCTTTCCCAGCTGTTGTTTTTCAATGGAAGCAAAATTAATGTCTTCCATGTGCCTATCACATGGTAGGTTATGAACCAGTTTCTGAGGATATAAAATGTTAAGACCTTTGTTCTGAAAAAGGTTGTAATCTACTCAAAGAAACATTAGAACACAGTGGTTAAACATGTGAATTCTGGAACTATATTCTTAAGTCTGGGTGACTTTTCAGCAAGCTATTTAACCTCACTGTAACTCAGTTACTTCATCTGAAAATTGTTAATAGTAACTGACAATATTTGTAAAATGCTTAAAATAGCACTTTGTACCTAGTGAATACTTAATATGAGTATAGTTATTTAAAATAGATCTCATCTTTGATTTGCCCCTGTAAAAACAAAAAAAATGGATATGCTCTTCATTTTTCTAATATCTCCAGTTCCATCCCTAAGGCTAAATGCAGATAATCTTCCCTGATCATCCTGCTAGAGGTCCACGGACATATATACTCCTGTTTTTCTTGATAGATGAAGACAGTGCTTAGTGGAATAAGCAATTGTTTAGCCATACAATCTTTTTTGTGCCACAAATTAGCTGTGCATCCAAAATAGATGATTCACTAGCTACAGATCTTAGTTTATCCACTTACAAAATATGGAAGTTTATCTTTAAAATCCATCATATCTGTGAAACATCATCATTAATGCATAGTCTTGAAACAAATATGCTTTGCTTCATTTTAAGCTACTATATGAGAAATTTAGACAAGTTTTCAAATACAGCCAAGTACATTCTACCTACTGAAAACCTAGCAGTCAGTTATTGCTAATTCTTGGGCTGGGAGGAACTTTGAGATCTCAAGTTTATAGTCCACTGAGCTTAAAGTTAATCACAGGGTGTTTAAGATTAAGTGCTATATTTACAGAAGTAACAATTCTCTTTAAAAAACGTACCCCAGTTGGGTTTGCCACATATGCCAATCTCTTCAGAACCTGCAGATACAGAAGGCCAACTGTACTATGCTTTTTTATACAAGGGACTTGAACATCTATGGATTTGGGTCTCCACAGGGGGGGGTCCAAGAACCAATTCTCCACGAATACTGAGGGACAACTGTAATGGAAAATATGTGATCATTGGTTCATTGCTACTACTTCTCTATGTGGGTGAGTGTGTGTATATAAGTGTGTGTGTATATATATATGTATTTTGGTGTATATACATTATATATGTACATATATGTACATACATATACACACATGTATATATACACGTGTAGACTCACATACATATATTTGACATGCACATGTTTACATACATGGCATACACAGGGACAGATACAATCATGGCAATGATGTGTGTGTCTATCCTTAGAGCAGTGGAATGATTAAATCATTGCAGATTTCTGATTTACAGTAACTTGTAGACTGTAAGTAAACATTCTGATCTTAAATTTCATAAGACTCAAAAATACTTAAGATATTTAACTCTAATAATTATAGTTGTTTATAACACAAATAACTATATTAAATAATTTCTAACATATACTGAGGTAAAATACAACAAACATTTGACATTGATATTAATAAAATCTGCTACTAAAGACTAAAAATTGAAAATGTTTATAGGGATTGGTTCATATCTGTAAAAGGAGAAGTTTCTACTAGAGATTGTATGGTTTAAAGTATATGAGGAATATGTGGGGGGACCTTCAAGATGGCGGAGGAATAAGACGTGGAGATCACCTTCCTTCCAACAAATACATCAAAAATACATCAAAATGTGGAACAACTCCTAAAGAACAGCTAATGAACCCTGGCAGAAGACCTCAGACTTCCCAAAAGGAACAGAAGCCTGTGGGCAACCTACTTGCAGAGTGGGGCCAAAACCAAAGCTGAACCCCAGGAGCTGTGAGAACAAAGAATAGAAAGGGAAATTTCTCTGTGCAACCTCAGGAGCAGTGGATTAAACTCCACAATCAACTTGATGTACCCTGCATCTGTGGAGTACCTGCATAGACAACGAATCAACCCAAAATTGAGTCAGTGGACTTTGGGAGCAACTGTAGACTTGGGGTTTGCTGTCTGCAACTGACTTGTTTCTGATTTTTATGTTTATCTTAGTATAGTTTTCAGTGCTTGTTACATTGATGGATTTGTTTATTGGTTTGGTTGCTCCCTTCTTTGTTTAAATTAATTTTTAATTTTTTAAATTTTAATAATTTAAAAAATTATTTATTTTAGAATTTTTTTCTTCTTTTCTCCCTTTTCTTCTGAGCTGTGTGGCTGACAGGGTCTTGGTTCTCCTGCCTGGTGTCAGGCCTGAGTCTCAGAGGTGGGAGAGCCAAGATCAGGACATTGGACCACCAGAGACCTCCAGGCCCCATGTAATATCAATCAGTGAGAGCTCTCCCAGAGATCTCCCTCTCAATGCTAAGACCCAGCTCTACCCAATGGCCAGCAAGCTCCAGTGCAGGAAGCCCCAAGCCAAACAACTAGCAAACCAGGAACACAACCCCACCCATTAGCAGAGAGGCTGCTTAAAATCATACTAAGTTCAGACACCCCAAAACACACCAACTGATGCTACCCTGCCCACCAGAAAGACAAGATCCAGCCCCACCCAACAGAACATAGGCTTCAGTCCCCTCTACCAGGAAGCCTACACAAACCACTGAAACAACATTACCCACTGAGGGCAGACACCAAAAATAATGGGAGCTACAAACCTGCAGCCTGTGAAAAGGAGAGACCCCAAATGCAGTAACTTAAGCAAAACGGGAAGACAGAGAAATATGCAGCAGATGAAGGAGAAAGGTAAAAACCCATCAGACCAAACAAATGAAGAGGAAATAGGCAGTCTACCTGAAAAATAATTCAGAGTAATGATAGTAAAGATGATCCAAATCTTGGAAATAGAATGGAGAAAATACAAGAAATGTTTAACAAGGACCTAAAGAGAAAACAAACAATGATGAACAACACAATACATGAAATTAAAAATTCTCTAGGGGGAATCCATAGCAGAATAACTGAGGCAGAAGAATAGATAAGTGACCTCGAAGATAAAATAATGGAAATAACTACTGCAGAGCAGAATAAAGAAAAAAAGAATGAAAAGAACAGAAGACAATCTCAGAGACATCTGGGACAACATTAAATGCACCAACATTTGAATTTAAGGGTCCCAGAAGAAGAAGAGAAAAAGAAAGGGACTGAGAAAATATTTGAAGAGATTATAGTTGAAAAATTCCCTAACATGGGAAAGTAAATAGTCAATCAAGTCCAGGAAGTACAGAGAGTCCGACACAGGATAAATCCAAGGAGAAACATGTGACGTCACATATTAATCAAACTATCAAAAGTTAAATACAAAGAAAATATTAAAAGCAGTAAGGGAAAAGCAACAAATAACATACAGGGAATCTGCATAACGTTAAAAGCTGAGATTTCAGCAGAAACTCTGCTGAAAGGGAGAGTGACAGGACATATTTAAAGTGATGAAAGGAAAAACCTACAACCAAGATTACTCTACCCAGCAAGGATCTCATTCAGATTCGATGGAGAATTAAAAACTTTATACACAGCAAAAGCTAAGAGAATTCAGCACTACCAAACCAGCTTTACGACAAATGCTAAAGGAACTTCTCTAGGCAAGAAACACAAGAGAAGGAAAAGACCTAGAAAAAAAAACCCCAAACAATTAAGAAATGGGAATAGGAAAATACCTATCAATAATTATCTTAAATATAATTGGATTAAGTGCTCCAACTAAGAGACACAGACTGGCTGAATGGATACAAAAACAAGACCCATATATATGCTGTCTACAAGAGACCCACTTCAGACCTACAAACACATACAGACTGAAAGTAAGGGATGGAAAAAGATATTCCATGCAAATGGAAATCAAAAGAAAGCAGGAGTAGCAATTCTCATATCAGGCAAAATAGACTTTAAAATAAAGACTATTACAAGAGACAAAGAAGGACACTACATAACAATGAAGGGATCAATCCAAGAAGAAGATATAACAATTATAAATAGATATGCACCCAACATAGGAGCACCTCAACACATAAGGCAAATGCTAACAGCCATAAAAGGGGAAATCAACAGTAACACAATCATAGTAGGGGATTTTAACAGCCCACTTTCACCAATGGACAGATCATCCAAAATGAAAATAAATAAGGAAACACAAGCTTTAAATGACACATTAAAAACATGGACTTGGGCTTCCCTGGTGGCGCAATGGTTGAGAGTCCGCCTGCTGCTGCAGGGGACACGGGTTTGTGCCCCGGTCTGGGAAGACCCCACATGCTGCGGAGCCGCTGGGTCTGTGAGCCATGGCCCCTGAGTCTGCACATCTGGAGCCTGTGCTCCGCAATGGGAGAGGCCACAACAGTGAGAGGCCCGCGTACTGCAAAAAAAAAAAAAAGAAAGAAAGAAAGGATGGACTTAATTGATATTTATAGGACAATTCAATCCAAAAACAACAGGATACATTTTCTTAAGTGCTTATGGAACATTTTTCTGGATAGATCATATCTTGGGTCACAAATCAAGCCTTGGTAAATTTAAGAAAATTGAAATCATATGAAGTATCTTTTCCGACCACAACACTGTTAGACTAGATATCAATTACAGGAAGAAAACTGTAAAAAATACAAACACATGGAGGCTAAACAATACACTACTAAATAATAAAGAGATCACTGAAGAATTCAAAGAGGAAATCAAAAAATACTTAGAAATAAATGACAATGAAAACACGATGACTCAAACCCATGGCATGCAGCAAAAGCAGTTCTAAGAGGGAAGTTTATAGCAATACAATTTTACTTCAAGAAACAAGAAAAATCTCAAACAACCTAAGCTTACAGCTAAAGCAATTAGAGAAAGAAGGAAAAAAAAATTCACAAAGTTAGCAGAAGGAAAGAAATCATAAAGATCAGATCAGAAATTAATGAAAAAGAAAAGACGTAAATGATAGCAAAGAGCAATAAAACTAAAAGCTGGTTCTCTGAGAAGATCAACAAAATGATAAACCACCAACCAGACTCTTCAAGAAAATAAGGGAGAAGACTCAAATCAATAGAATTAGAAATGAAAAAAGAGAACAATTGACCCTGCAGAAATACAAAGGATCATGAAAGATTACTACTAGCAACTATATGCCAATAAAATGGACAACCTGGAAGAAATGGACAAATTCTTAGAAAAGCACAATGTTCTGAAACTGAACCAGGAAGGAATAGAAAATATGACCCGACAAATCATAAGGACTGAAATTGAAACTGTGATTAAAAATCTTCTAACAAACAAAAGCCCAGGACCAGATGGCTTCACAGGCGAATTCTATCAAACATTTAGAGAAGAACTAACACCTATCCTTCTCAAAATCTTCCCATATATAGCAGAGGGAGGAACACTCCCAAACTCATTCTACTAGGCCACCATCGCCCTAATACAAAAGCCAGACAAAGATGTCACAAAAAAAGAAAACTACAGGGCTTCCCTGGTGGTGCAGTGGTTGAGAGTCCGCCTGCCGATGCAGGGGACACGGGTTCGTGTCCCAGTCTGGGAAGATCCCACATGCCGCAGAGTGGCTGGGCCCATGAGCCATGGCCGCTGGGCCTGTGCGTCCGGAGCCTGTGCTCCGCAACGGAAGAGGCCACGACATTGGGAGGCCCACGTACTGCAAAAAAAAAAAAAAAAGAAAAAAGAAAACTACAGGCCAATATCACGGATGAACATAGATGCAAAAATCCTCAACAAAATACTAGCAAACAGAATCCAACAGCACATTAAAAGGATCATACACCATGATCAAGTGAGGTTTTTCCCAGGAATGCAAGGATTCTTCAATATATGCAAATCAATCAATGTGATACACCATATTAATAAATAGAAGGATAAAAACCATATGATAATAGATGCAGAAATAGCTTCCAACAAAACTCAGCACCCACTTATGATATAAACTCTTCAGAAAGTAGGCATAGAGGGAACTTACCTCAACATAATAAAGGCCATATATGACAAATCCACAGTCAACATTGTTCTCAGTGGTGAAAAACTGAAACCATTTCCTCTAAAATCAGGAGCAAGACAAGGATACCCACTCTCACAACTATTATTCAACATAGTTTTGGAAGTTTAGCCACAGCAATCAGAGAAGAAAAAGAAATAAGAGGAATCCAAATCAGAAAAGAAGTAAAAGTGTCATTCTTTCAGATGACATGATACAATACATAGAGAATCTTAAAGATGCTACCAGAAAACTACTAGAGTTCAACAATGAATTTGTAAAGTAGCAGGATACAAAATTAATGCACAGAAATCTCTTACATTCCTATACACTAATGATGAAAAATCTGAAAGAAAATTAAGGAAACACTTCCATTTACCATTGCAACAAAAATAATAAAACACCTAGGAATAAACCTACCTAGAGAGACAAAATACCTGTATGCAGAAAACTTTAAGACACTGATGAAAGACATTAAAGACAATACACACAGATGGAGAGATATACCATGTTCTTGGATTCGAAGAATCAACATTGTGAAAATGACTGTACTACCCAAAGCAGTGTACAGATTCAGTGCAAGCCCTATGAAACTACCAATGCCATTTTTCACAGAACTAGAACAAAACATTTTGCAATTTGCTAGGAAACACAAAAGACCCTGAATAGCCAAAGCAGCCTTGAGAAAGAAAAACAGAGCTGGAGGAATCAGGCTCTCAGACTTCAGACTATACTACAAAGCTACAGTAATCAAGGCGGTATGGTACTGGCACAAAAACAGAAATATAGATCAATGGAACAGGATAGAAATCCCAGAGATAAACCCACACACATATGGTTATGTTATCTTTGATAAAGAAGGCAAGAATATACAATGGAGAAAAGACACCATCTTCATTAAGTGGTGCTGTGAAAACTGGACAGCTACATGTAAAAGAATGAAATTAGACCACTTCCTAACAGCATACACAAAAATAAACTCAAAATGGATTAAAGACCTAAATTTAAGAGGAGATAATGTAAAACTCTTAGAGGAAAACATAGGAAGAACACTCTGTCATAAATCACAGCAAGATCCCTTTTGACTCACCTCCTAAAGAAATGGAAATAAAAACAAAATAAACAAATGGGACCTAATGAAACTCAAAAGCTTTTGCACAACAAAGGAAACCATAAACAAGACAAAAAGACAGCCCTCAGAATGGGAGAAAATATTTGCAAACGAAGCAACTGACAAAGGATTAATCTCCAACATATACAAGCAGCTAATGCAGCTCAATATCAAAAAACCAGAAAACCCAATCCAAAAGTGGACAGAAGATATAAATAGACATTTCTCCAAAGAAGATATACAGATTGCCAACAAGCACATGAAAGGATGCTCAACATCACTAATCATTAGAGAAATGTAAATCAAAACTACAATGAGGTATCACCTCACACCCGTCAGAATGGCCATCAGCAAAAAATCTACAAACAATAAATGCTGGAGAGGGTGTGGAGAAAAGGGAACCCTCTTGCACTGTTGGTGGGAATGTAAATTCTATGTTCTCCATAGTGATACAGCCACTATGGAGAACAATATGGCGGTTCCTTAAAAAACTAAAAATAGAACTCCCATGTGGCCCAGCAATCCCACTACTGGGCAGGTACCCTGAGAAAACCATAATTCAAAAGGAGTCATGTACCTCAATATTCATTGCAGCACTGTTTACAATAGTCAGGACATGGAACAACCTAAATGTCCATTGACAGATGAATGGATAAAGAAGATGTGGCACATATATACAATGGAATATTACTCAGCCATAAAAAGAAATGAAATTGAATTATTTGTAGTGAGGTGAATGGACCTAGACTCTGTCATACAGAGTTAAGTGAGTCAGAAAGAGAAAAACAAAGACCGTATGCTAACACGTATATATGGAATCTAAAAAAAAAGAAAATGGTTCTGATGAACCTAGGGGCAGGGCAGGAATAAAGATGCAGACGTAGAGAATGGACTTGAGGACACAGGGAGGGGGAAGGGCAAGCTGGAACAAAGTGAGAGAGTAGCACTGACATGTATACACTACCAAATGTATAATAGATAGCTAGTGGGAAGCAGCTACATAGCACAGGCAGATCAGCTCGGTTCTTTGTGACCACCTAGAGAGGTAGGATAGGGAAGTTGGGAGGGAGACGCGAGAGGGAGGGGATATGGGGATATATGTATACATAATATAGCTGATTCACTTTGTTATAAAGCAGAAACTAACACAACATTGTAAATCAATTGTACTTCAATAAATATGTTAAAAAAATATAGGAGGTCTATGGTTTGATAATGTGAGCTCTTGAGATGGTCTGCCTAAGCAAAATTGGCGTTGTCATTTATTAACAGTGTGATGTTATACACTCCATTTCTTCATCTGTCAAGTATATGTAAGGGGTGTGGGACAGTGCTTGGCACAGTTAAAATGACCATAATTGTAATGAAATAATGGAGATTCTTCCAGGTCTATAATTCTATGAAACAATAATCATGTCTGTTTAAAAGAAGATACTAAGGTTTTCTTTAGCCATATGACACTGAAGAATCTGAGCCCTTAATGAAGTAAAAACTTCAATTCTTTTTTATCATATGTATTTACAATATAAGAAATAGCTTACAGAACTTAGCTTGGAACTTGCTACAGTTGGAGGTGATATGAGAAGGGCAGTGTATTTGTGGAGTTCTCAAGAGAAATAGAATCCTGTTCTGAGAGGGGAGAGGAGAGCAGAGAGAAGAAAAGGATTATTAGAAATTGACTCATGTGATTGTGGATGTTGTGAGTTCCCACACTCTGCCATCTGTAAGCTGGCCTTATACAGGACAGCTGGCAGTGTAATTCAGTCCGAGTCAGAAGGCCTGACAACCAGGAAAGCTGAGGTTTATAAATCCCAGTCCAAGGGCAGGAGAAGATGAGATGAAATGTCCCAGCTCAAGCAGGAATTTAGAAAAGAAGGCAAATTCCTTCTTCCTTCACATTTTGTTCTATTTAGGCCCTCAATGGATTGGATAATGCTTACCTACATTGGGGAGTGCAATCTACTTTGAGTCCACAGATTCAAATATAATCTCACCCAGGAACACTCTTGAGATACATCCAGAAAGAACATTTAATCTGGCACACCATGGCCAGTCAAGTTAAAATTAACCATCACAGGTAAATACGGTGATAACTGGAGGAATAGTACCAATTTATTTATATTTCTAATCCTGACATATGAAATGAAGGACTCATGTAAATATCACTCATGTTTTATATACTATTAATTTAGCTTTGTAGTGACTCAGCTATTTGCTATGTTTGAACTCTTTATAAGGAGAATTTTAAACCTGAACATCAATTAAACAATATATTCAGGGAATGTACCTGGTGGAAAAGAGAAGGCCAGTGCTTACACATCGACCTCTTCTTTCTCTGTAGAGAATAAACTTTATAAATCACTGAGGAATAGAGATAAAACTTGATGATTTTAATGGTACTGGCTATTGTTTCCCTAGAGTAATTCGGTTAAAGTTGCCTTATGTTGAGCATCAATGAAACAATTTCTCTTTCCTCTTAAGTTCATGCTGTATAGAGAGTTAAATGGGAAAAAAAAATATTCTAGATCATTATAACAAGGCCAAAACTTTTTGGCCAATGTTTTTCATTGTAAAGAGTTGTGTAAGTAAAGATTATTCTTTTAGACAGTGTTCTCATTTCAACAATAGCTCATTTCTAGTATTTAATTACATGATGTTCCAAATGATATATCATACCAGTAGAATAGGAAAACTTTCTCAATCACTGGAATATCTCATCCAATTAAAGGACAGAACTTTTATGTTGTGAATATAATCTAATGTTGTAGAATATAATTTCTATTTTATTATTTAGATAAAGAAGATAGGAGAATGATCAAGAAAGAAATGTTTGAATAAACATTTAAAATAAGTTCAAATGCTCAAATGTGTTTTTATTAATGTGAAATAGGTTACATTAGAAAATGTATATTTTGTAATTTTACTAGTTTTTAAGGGTTATATGAATAAAATGCAGACACTAAAAACTTATACCAGAGTCACAAAACTAGTGGGAAAATTAACATGACCAATTCTAGTAATTTATTTAAAAGAACTTTAGACCCAGAAATAGACCCCGACAAATACCGATTTTTAATTTTTGATGAAGGTGCAACAGCAAGAGAAAGAGTAGTCTTTTCAACAAATGGTGCTGAAGTAATTAAACACCTACAGACAAAAATAATAAACCTCAATGTGTACCTCACACCTTATCCACAAACTAACTCAAAATGGATAATTCAAAACTATTTAAACTTTCAGAAGATAACATAGGAGAAAAACTAGAGCTTGGTCAAGTGTTCTTTAGAAAGAAACACCAAAAGCATGATAAAAAAAATTGATCATTGGACTTTATCAGAATGAAAACCATTAGCTCTGAGAAAGATGGTTAAGAAGATTAAAAGACAAGCTGCAGACTGAGGAAAGAATTGTAAACTGCATATCTGATAAAGATTTATATCTAGAACATAAAATGACCTCTTAAAACTCAACAGTAACAAACAAAAAACCCAAACCATTCCAAATAGAAAGTGGGCAAAGAACATGAAGAAATAGTGCACTGAAAAGGGTGTAAGAATGGCAATAAATACGTGAAAAAATGTTCAACATCACTAGCCATTAGGGAAATAAAAATTTAAACCAAAATGACATACTTATTGGAAGAGCTAAAATAAAAAATAATTACAATACCAAATGCTGATGAGGATGCAGAGAAAGCAAATCTCTCTTGCATTGCTAGTGCCACTGTAAAATCCTGAGTTCATGTGACATTCCAAAACAAGACATAGAACTCAAGATTATTATCGTCTCCCTGATTTACTACCATATCTTAGCACAATATTTCAGTTAGGACATGCCTTGAGTCTAATTTCTTATGAGTTAAACTTTAAAAATTTTTGTATTGTATTATGTAACATTTATTATACTATATATTGTATATAAAATATGGGTTGAGCCATCAGTGTTTCCACACATTTCTTTAAAATAAATTTATCTATTTATTTATGGCTGTGTTGGGTCTTTGTTGCTGCGTGCGGGCTTTCTCTCTAATTGCGGCAAGCGGGGGCTACTTTTTGCAGTGCGCGGGCTTCTCATCTTGGTGGCTCCTCTTGTTGCAGTGCACTGGCTCTAGGTGTGCAGGCTTCAGTAGTTGTGGCATGTGGGCTCAGTAGTTGTGGCACATGGGCTTAGTTGCTCTGTGGCATGTGGGATCTTTCCCAGACCAGGGCTCAAACCTGTATCCCCTGCATTGGCAGGCAGATTCTTAACCACTGCACCACCAGGGAAGTCCCCCACAAATTGTTTCAATATTACGAAGGCATGCAATTTTACTTAACTAAAAGAGCTTGTAATAATGAATAACTTTTTTAATGAATAACTGCCAAAAGTGGTTAAGCCTATGAATACTTACAATATTACCAATGATATAGACAATGTATTCACTTAATTGTAATTTTTAGACTGTTACTTTAAGGTCTTAGACTAATATCTTACTGAGTTAATAACTTAATCTTTGGTTACTTGGACAATTTCTAAGAAGAAACAGATGAAAAACACTGGTCATTAGTCCTTGTCTATATCTACCCTTTATTTTTATATATTATAGAATGGTTGTATAGTAAAAGTATATACAATTGCCTTTGAATGATCAACCTAAAATTTATTAATCTGATAGATTTATGCTTATGAAATAATATTTGTTGGCCTTCTGCCTTTATTTTTGACTTTGGAAAAACAAAATTTCGTTACTTTGGATAAAGATAGTAATTAAAAATAAACTATATTTAAGTAACACTTGGTTCAAGAGTTACAGAGAAATATCAATGTATTAGTTTGCCAGGGTGGCTATAACAAACTATTACATACTGAATGATTTAAGTAACATAAATTTATTTTCTCACAATTCTGGAGACAAAAAGTTCAAGATCAATGTGTCAAGCAGGATTGGTTTCTTCTGAGGTCTCTCTCTTTGGTTTGTAGATGGCTATCTTTTCCCTGTGTCCTCATGTGTTCTTTACTCTGTGTTTGTGTTCAAATCTCCTTTTCTTATAAGGACAGCAGTCATTTTTGACTAGGGCCCACTCTAATGATCTCATTTACTTAATTACTATTTTAAAGACCATATCTCTAAATATAATCACATTTTGAGGTACCAGGGGTTAGGATCTCAATATATGAATTTTGGGGAGATACAATTCAGCCCATAACATATACACATAATATATATTTACATATACAAACATAATACATATACACACAAATGCACATACACACACAAGATGATAAATATGCTTTGGTAAATACCCCAGTATCTCTTTCTATTAGATTGGTAAAAGGATTGTTCTCTTGGTTTAATTTGGGCACTTTTATCCTCTAGTCTCGAAGAAAACTAAAAACTCTGTTCATAATCTTTTCTTAGTATTTACTATGCTGCAGTACTCAAATGTATGATCTCTAGAGTCTTAAATGCTGTTATACAGCTACTGGCCCCAAGCAATCATATACCAAAAAGAATGAGAAAATCTAAACTTTGTAGAGACTGAAATGACCACAACTAGAACTTGTTACATGATCACACTCCACAAAGCATGGTCTAGACTTGGACTGATCACATCCCTAGATGATACTGATTTATTGTTCAGCACAAATATAAGAATTACAAGGGAGGATAGAGAACTGTGGTTACATATGATAATATGACACAACTCTGTCCCAGGAAGTTCTTTCTCGGGAAGGTAAGGGTGTAAACCAAAAAAATAACTTTTCTGTTTACTTCAGGAAATTGCTATAAATCAATTTATCTGGGCAAAAAATTTTCTCCTCTGGGCAAACAACTCTCCTGTCAGGAAAATAGAATGATCACTGGTGCAAAAACTCACATGTCATGTAAGAGTTTACTCATCAAAACCCTCACTGTGTTATGTCCATCAGTTCTAAATTATGTCATATTCTATGCTGAATATCAATCAAGTTCTTGTCTTGAACTTTGAACCTAGTCTCCCAAATTTTGTAAGAATCTTTCCTTGATCTCTCTCTTTTGAGGTGCAGCTAGGACTGTCAATGTGGTATTCTCTCTTACAGTCCAAACTCTAAGAAACTTAACTTCACTGGAAAGACAGATTTTTGATGTTCTTTTAGGGTATGTGACAGTTGATACATTTTACACCTAAACTATGAAAGTTAATGTTATTAGGAATAATCTATTTGATATATTTACATATCATTTTGAGTATTTTAGTTTTCATTTCCTCAGTTAAACTTGTCTTCCAAATAAATTAAGTAAAAACCCAAAGAATCTATATTTTGATGATTTAACACTTAATCCATTAAATTATTTGAGTGATTAACCTAAAAATTTGATTCAATGCTATAATTTGATGAGGTAATGAAGCGGTGTCAGACACCGTGCCTTGACGTTTAACCATTTCCTCTTTTTCACTTCCTGCCAAAGTGTGCCTCTCATCATAAAAAACGAAAATGTCAGATTCTGACATTTCAGCCTCCTTTACAGTAAGGCTAGGCCATAGCTCTGGCCAAAGAGATAAAAAAAGCAGAAGTGTTTGTGTGTGTGTGTGTGTGTGTGTGTGCGTGCGTGTATGCAAATGCGTATCTGATATTTTCCTTGATTAAAAAAAAATAAGGAGGATAGAATAGAACCTTAACTTACTTTCTTCTTTGAGTACTGTTTGAGCATGTGATACAAAGACATGCAACATCAATCCTGAAACCACGAAACCACAGCCTGAAAAGAGAAGCCAATCTGGATCTTTGGTGACACTGAGACATTGAACTAACCTTTAAAGTACCTACCTTTAGACTTGTTGTTTATAATAAATACTTATTATTTGAATAGGTTATTCTATAACTTACAACCAATAGCATCTCTGATTCAAATATTAGACCCATTAATTAATTAATTTTTTTTTTAGTAACAGGTTATTTGGTTAAAAACAATATGTATGTTTTTGGTGGCAAATAAAGGGTCTGCTCATAGTACATTGTATTATAAAATAATAATTGTTTTATAATCGCAACATATGAAAATAATAGTTTGATTGTTACACATATGAATGGATCTATTATTGAATTTTCAGTGTTTTTTTGGGGGGGGTGTTTTTTTTTTTGCATTTTATTGATCATTTGCATAAGAAACTCAGGAAAGTAGATGTTTATGTCCATTTCAGCCTCTTACAAGGAAATCACACAGCATTTTATATTTAAAATTTTACATTTATTTTGGAGGTTTTTTTTTTAAGGAAAACATTATAAGTATTCAGATAAGTTAAAAACAGTGAAGCATTATCACATTATTTTCAGTTTTCTGTAAACGCTTTTCCTTTTCTTTCCCATTTTTCCTTCCTTATATATTTGAGCAGATCTGGATTTGAGCAGAGCTTTCACCTTTGTGAAAGGTAAAGAATGGGTTTTTGCTTATGATTGTGCTCTTCAAATAGAGGAAAGTGTTCTGACACATTTTTGAAAATGATAGCAGTGATAGCATTCAATCATAACTCCATGACTCTGTTTAGGACAGGTTTAATGAGCAGGCTTATCTCTATTTTTTATTATCAACATTATACACTGAGCTATACTGAATACTTTTCATTGCACTATATGGAAAAAAATATTTGGACAAAAGTTTCACTAGGAACTTTGTAATCTCTGCAATTTATTTCTGCAGTTGTGTGAAATTTAAATGTGTACATGGATATAAGTGGAACTAATTTGAAAACTTAATATAGTCACAACATATAGTTTTAAACCTTTTTCTTCAAACAGAGGGAAAGCTTTAACTGTATTCAATTATTAAGTGTACTTCAAGCTTAATAAAGGGGTATTGTCTAAGAAGAGTCTATATTTTCGGCTTTTCTTAACAATTATCCAATGTATTTTTAAACAAATTATCTTTTTATTTGGCCTGTAAATGCATAAAAACTATATGACCTCTGTTCATTTTTTGTGTGACAATTTACCTGGTTCAGAGACCTTGGTTACTTTGCATATAGTTCTAAAAGACAAAATTAGCAGACTACAGAAATCATGTGGAGGGAAAAAAAAGAAAAAAAATATATGGTTGTTTTGGGTGAATCTAGCAGAGAAAGATTCTAAGATAAGTAAATTCTTAAATAGTCAAATATAGCACTCAGTCACCTCCAAAGAAGTCAATGAGAGACAAACTCCAGTCAATTGAGAGATGAACAAAAATAAAATAAAAATTGTTGTGTAAAAGGCCTTACAGTAAGTACTGAATAGTTAAATAGACTTAAATCAATAGTTTGTAAATATATTTATTATAAAAATGGTAACTGAGTTAATATTTTAATGTTAAATTGTATTTTTTGCTCCCAGTATGTACATTTCTATGTGATAATTGTGTCATGTTTTCTAGAAAAGATTGAGTACCTAGGCCTCTGTGGAGGAGAGAGCAGACCATTAAATTTCTTATGTTCAGATTTGCATTTTAAGATGGACTTTTGAAATTTCTGGTGTAGGTAACAGTTTGACTTTAGAGTATCCAGAGTCAAAATACATACCTTAATAATAGATTTGGGAAAAATGCATCATTAATAAGTATATGATTTCCTGCTGTAGATGTAATAAAGAAAGGGAGAAGATTGGAGAAGATAGCAAACATTAGAAGTTTGCATCCTCACCCAGGCTAAGGGCTGGGGTCTATGATAGCAGCTTTGTGATGGTGGGGATTTGAGGACAGAAGGGAGACATTTTCTCATTTCTCAGGTGGTGCACAGAAGGTGAACAGTCTTCTGGAATTGAGTTTTATTGCTCTAGCATGGTGCTTCCAGGAGAATAAACATGGTAGCTTGTGGTTTTGTTACAGAAAAGGTCTGATGCCAACAAAAAATGGATTTCAGTGACTCCCAAAGGCAGCTTGTTCCTGATGCAGGGATGCTATATAAACCTGCTGCCCTCCTCAAATTCTACCCCTAGATGCCATCACAGGTAAAAGGAAGAGTAAAGGCCAATTCTCTATTAACATATTTTAAAGTTGAAATTATTAGTAAACCTCAGAAGTTACTGAGTTTACTTGAAAATGTCTAGATTCAGTTTTTTGCAATTGCATGAAACAGGAGTTTGAAGTGAGACTAATTTTAGTTTTAAGGATATTTTCAAAATAACATTTTTGTGTACATCAGTTTGTTATGAGAAAACATATCTGCTAAAAACTAAAATTTCAGTGACTAATTACTGAGATAAAAATACGTAAAATGTTAATAATAAAATTCTAAATAATATACACAAAAAAACAAGAAGTGGCTATTAATTTCTTTATAATTCCCAGTGAATCAGGATGCTTTTTCATCTTGATGATGATTTGAGAATTATAAGTCTAAATATAAATTTAATACCTTAACATCCTTGTAAAAGTAAAAATAGTATGTACATTATATAAATTATAAGAATGAGAATATCTAAGAAAATATTGTACACAGAATAAAATATATGTAATAAAGGAATAGCAAGAAAGTACAACAAAAAACAGCAAGTACAGCTTGTTTTACTTGTTTATACAGCAAATAGTTTCTTGGAATGGGTTCAAAATCACAATCCATCTATATGATGCTTGCAGAGCTACATTCAAGATGATACAGAAAGCTAAAATGCAAAGAATGCATAAAGCAAATCCAAAATGAAAAATAAAGAAAAAACTTAAAAAAATCAGATGTCAGTATATTCTTAGGAGACAAAGTAGAAATTAAAATAGAAAAAGTTAACTTGAAAAAAGACAGCCATTCATATTTATAAACAGTACAGTCCACAAATCAGCTATATCTCTCATGAAACTATGAACCACTATGCAACACATAATAGAATATAAAAATATATAAAGGGAAAGAGAAATAGTAGAGAAAGAGGTAGAAACGCTATTCTGCTAAGGAATGTTAGTCTTTTATGGCTGGCAGAGGTAAAATTAAAACAAAAATAACATTAAATGTCCTATATGCCATGCACTGTTTTGAGTGCTCTGCATACATTTATTTAATCCTTATAACAGCTCTCTCAGGTAATATTATCCCAGTTTTTCATATAAGAAAACTAAGACACAGATAGTTTAGATAACACCCTTAAAGTCACACTGTTAATAGTCATGGAGCTTGAATTTGACCTAGGCAACTGAACTCCAGAATTTACACTCCTGTCTACGACATTATAAAAATTATAAGTAACATAGCCCAAATATGATCTTCAGACATTTAAATGTACCTTTTTAAAGTATCAATAGATATATTTAAAGATCATTTCATAAACAAATTTCAATAAGTTAAATAAATTAAAAACAAGATAGTGGTTACCAGTGGGGAGAGGGAAGGGGGAAGGGGTAATATAGGTATAGAGGAGTAAGAGGTACAAACTATTCGGTATAAAATTAGCTACAAGGATACATTGTACATCACAAGGAACATAGCCGATATTTTATAAATGGAGCATAACTTAAAATTGTGAATCACTCTATTGTACACCTGTAACTTATATTAAAAAGAGAAAAGAGTTCCTAGCTGAGAGAGGGAGCTACAGGTAAACATGCATGTGGAAAGAGCATGGAACAGAGGTACTCTGGCTCAGCCAGGAGTGATAAGCAAGGAATAAGATGAAAGAAGAGGTCAGGGAAGAATTCCTGGTGAAGTCAATGTCAGATCAGAGTTCCTTCTTCAGAACTACGCACATGGCTGGATCAAGTAAGAGGTTTATGAAAATTAAGTGAGAGGGAGCTCCTTCTGGTCCTCTAAAAAATTGACAGTATTAGACAGGAGATTGTATTAGTGACTATTGTAATAGTCCCAGTGACTATTAATCTTAGCTGTAATTGAAATCCACAGAGCATTAACCTCTGGGTCTGCTGTTTTAGAGTTTTCCAGGTTCTTCTCTGCTGGAGGAAGTTGTTCATTTGTCCCATGACAATGAATTCCTTTGTGCCTGTCTTTCTAGTTGGCATCCAGGTCTTCTGAGCTAGTTATAAAGTGGTTCTCCTGCCAAAACCCAAAAAAATCACAGAATAAAAGCCAAGTAAGAATTGTGAAATCTCTTAGGATGCCACTTAATTCTCAAACAATATTTCCTCATAGAAATATCAGTTTTAAGATGACTCAAATGTTCGTAATTAATTGAAACTCTGGTGATTCCATTATTCGGTTAAACAATCAGTCAACCCAGTATTTATTGACTGCATGATGCCAAGCTCTATTTTAGGCATTGAGGATTCCATTGTAAGCTAGGAATCAAGGTCCCTCTACCCACAGCATCTCTAGCCTAGTAAAGAATATAAATAAATATGCAAACAAATTAATTTGTGGTGATGAGTGCTTTCATGAGACAAGTTCAAAGTTCAAGATCTCAAACCAGGTGTATCAGGGAAGACTTCTCAGAAGAAATGATATGTAAGCTTGGACCTGAAGGAGTAGGATAATCAGGTAAAGAATTCACAGACTCAAAGAGATGGAGGAGGGGAATGATGAAGAATGTTCTTGTTGACTGAGCATGAGACTGTGGGAGGGGCAAGGGGAAATGACTTGCTTCAGAAGAGCTGAATGTTCAGTACCACTGAACTATAAAGTAGGAGAGAAGAATGTGAACAATGAGGCTGGAGGCGGGTAGCAGAGGCCCAGGCAGAAAAGGTCTAATTAACCATGTTACAGACTTTATATCATTGAGCAGTGAGGACCAATTGAAGTATTAAAACTGTGATTATGTTATGGAAGTAACTTAATCAGATTGGTGTTTTTGCAAGCTCACTCAGGATACTTACTATGTGGGAGAATAGATTAGAGTGGAGCAAGAGGTAGGCAGGGAAACCAGTTAGAGATTTTTGAGCTCTGTGAAGCTTCCTAGATTTGGGAATTGTCCTTTCCTTTGATATCCAAATCTAAATAAAATAGAATAAAATAAAACAAACACCATCCCACATAACCCAGAATAATGTTACATTTTCCTCTTAATAGTCCATACTTCTAGCTCAGAATTCCTGCTTCTGAGTCAGTTCTTAATCCCTTTCCCCATCGTCTCATGCAGCTGATTGTCTCTCTACAGTGCTTTGCCCCAACCATGTGGGGAAAAAACAAACCAAAAAAACCCAACAGAAATTGCCATTTTCTGACAAAGGTGAAGAAATATGAATAAGTTAAATAATTCAACATAATGTGATAAATATTACCATTGTGGCATGCACAGGACACATAAGTTGGCAACTCCACTGCACAGTTTGCAGTTCAGGAGAAAGGAAATCTAAGCTGTGTCCAGCCCATGGAGCAGGATTCAGACAAATGAGAAGGTGCAGGGCAGAGGGAAGGTGAGTGTGCAGGGAAGGAAATGGCCCGGGAAAAGCCGCACAGGCACAGGAAGACAGGTTTTGGGAAACTGCATACAATTTAGTATTGTTGGGACATTGGTGCAAGATGTGAAGTTGGAAGAGTTAAGTTGGAAAAAATGATGAAAGTCAATCTTTTCTTTAATGGCTTAATTCTGAAGGACCTCTCAAAATTTAAGTATTATTTCCACCAAAATAATATATCAAGTTTAAAAAGTAAAATTCGTACTATAAGAATTATAAAAAGAGCAGGCCTCTGTCTAATTCCATCTGGAAGCTTCCACTTTATGGTGTTTTTTTGACATCTATTCTAAATAGCATGAGTATATCAATGCTTTTTTCTTTCTTTTTAAAACTTATGTATTTAAGTTTTTGGTCATGTTTTAAAAATACTTCCCCAAGTTTGAGTTGCATATTTCCCCACCTTGTCTTGCAGAAATAAAGACATAAAAAATTTAAATCATTTGCCTAAAGTCTTAACAAATCTTTTAAGTAAAGCCAGGTAATTTTCCACACAAAGCAAATAGGAGGTAATATGATAAGAACTAAGAGAACTATACCATCATTGAGTTTCTTGTTTTTTTGTGTGTGTTTGTTTTTCTGTAGGACAGTAGTGCCATTTGTGTTTCATGATGAATTCTATATAAACTTGCAAGTATGATATGTTGCACCTAATAAAGAATTCCTTCTTGAAAGAACAAAATACCAAAATATTTTGCACTGGAATTTATTTGAAATTACTTTTGCTTTTGTGGATTTACCAGTGTTCAGTCTCTGAGATTAGTTTTCAAATTGGATTTCAGGAGAGTTTGAAGCATGTGCTTATATGGTTCCCAATATTTGTTATAATTTTATTTATGATTTTTAAAAATTTTAGATATTAATATCCTATAAGAAAATAAATCATGTCTTTCATCCTCCCTCCCTCATGTATACAAATCTACTTCCTTCTATTGTTCCAATATACTTATACTACAATTTTTGGTTAAATAGTCATTAAAGTAACTGGATATTTTTTACAGCCAAGACGTACTATGTACTATGATCATTTTCCCTTTATTTTACGTTTCAATTTTTTAAAAAGTAGTCAATAATATATTTTCATTTGCTTAGCTTTCTGTCCACCCTATCAATAATTTACCCCTAAGTTATCTGATAGAATTGAAAATAACTCCTGGATATGTTAAAACACATCAGATATTCTACCCGTTTAATTTTCTTCTAGCAGACAGGACTCTCAGAACACTTTGTCCTCCTGCTTTAGTTTCACCTCTTTGCTCTGTAACTTGTTTCTCACACTATCATCTTGAAAATCCCTTTCTTTGACCAGCATCTATTATTTTTTGAATTGTTGTTTCCTCTTTACTGATTTATTCCCTTAGTTTGGTGGACTACACTCACTATTGGCTTTCTGGGGAAAATTCCTGAGTTATCCATTGGTTAGCTTCTGTTCGACTTTATCTCTCTGGGGTTTAGGTTTCAGGTTTCTCTGAATTACTAAATCATCTTAAGGGTTTAGGTTGTTGCTTTTTTTGAGCTATTAAATCATGTACTATTAGTCCAGTTACTTTCTTGGTTTCTTGTCTGCTGTTGTTAGTTTTTCCATTCACTTTGTCCTGCTGGCTTAATTCCTGTTTTATCCTTTTATTATCTATCTAAAGGGTTTGGTAGGTAGTCTCTGAAATGGCCTCTGATAGTCACTGCCTCCTGGCATTCATGCACTTGTGTAACCTCCTCCCCTTAAATATGGGCCGGACCTAGTGACTCACTTATAAAGAATAGTATATGACAAATGTAATGTAATTTTACCTCTAAGATTAGGTTACAAAGAGACCTTGATTTTGGTCTTACTTTGTCTCTCGTGCTCTCACTCTCATTCTTGCTCTCTCACTAGCTCTGAGGGAAGCAAGTTTCCGACTGTGAGCTGCCCTATACGGAGCCCACATGGCAATGAGCAAAGGGAGGTCTCTAGTCAATAATCATCAAGGAATGTAGGCCCTCAGTGCAATAGGCTGGGAGGAAGTGAATTCTGCCACATGAATGAGCTTAGAAGCAGATGCTCCCCATTCAAGTCTTCAGGTAAGAAGACTTGACACTTTGACACCTTGGTTTTTGGCTTGTGAGAAACCGTGAGGCAGAGGTACTCAGATAAGCTGCATCCAAGCTATCCTAACTCAAGGTGATAGTATTGGGAGTTGGGCCCTTGGGAGGTGATTAGATCATGAAGACAGAGCCCTCATGAATGGTATTAGTACTCTTATAAAAGAGACCCCAGAGAGATCCCTTGTCCCTTCCACCATGTGACGATACAGTGAAAAGGTGTCTGTGAATCAGGAAACAGGCCTTCACCAGACATTAAATCTGCTGGTGTCTTAAGCTTGGACTTATTGACCTCCAGAACTGTGAGAAATAAATTTCTGTAGTTTTTAAGCTAACCAGTTTATGGTAGTTTGTTATAGCAGCCTGAGCAGACTAAGACACTGAGCCACAGAAACTGTGAGATAATAAATGTTTGTTGTTTTAAACTGTTAAATTGATATTATTTATTTTATAACCATAGGTAACAAATATAGAGAGATTTTTAAGAAGGAATAGAGAGTATCCCATGTGTTTGATTTGTCATGTCTGAACAAAAACCTGAAGACTTTTCATTAGAAGTCATGATATAATTTTTTAAAAGAAAGTAAAAAGGTAATTATTTTAAAGAGTTACTATATGGGAACCTTGTGGGGAACATACTGGAGGGAGCCAGACTACAAGAAAGGAGCTATTGCAATGATCAGATGAAAAATGATGAGGACCTGAATTAAGTCAGTATCAAAGGATATGGAGGAAAGAAGGCAAATTTGAGAGCTATTAGTCATTGATACAACGTGATTGCTGAGTAGATACTGTGATTCAATAATAAGCAGATTTCTCCTGGATTCCAGTCTTGAGGGAATGAAGTGGATTATGGTTCTGTTAATTAGGGTGAAGACTAGAGAAGAAAGAGTGAAAGTGGAGAGGATAAGAATAAGTTTAGTTTTGGACATTCTGAATTTGAGATGCCCTGGTACATCTGCATGAAAATAATGATATATGATATATATGATATATAATGATAATAAGAAGCATGCATTAACTGTTTAATTATCAATAGGCCATCTTTGATGCAGCCTAGATGAATTATTTTGTATTATTCTCGTGACAACATTATCTAATAGTTGCTATCATTATTTCCATTAAACAATGAATAATTTGAGGAGGTCAAATTATTGAGGAGGTCTCGAGGTCAAATAACTTTCCCGAAGGGCATAGAGTGATTTTGATATAATAATTTAAACATAAACAGTCTGTTTCCAAAGCTCAAGCTTCCTGTCTCCCCTCCACACTGTTCTTATAGGACCAGCTCTCAAAAGGAAATAATTGGGCATTGTCTTCAGAAATTCTGAATTCCTTCTGGTTGCCCTAAACATTTTTGTAACCAGACAATTCTGGTTCTAATTACATGACTGGGCCTACAGCCTGGAGTATAATTATAGGCATTTAAAATTTTCTGGTGAATTATTGCATTTTGTGGATCAATTACATGTAAGATATGTTGTTGATAGATATGGAAAACGACAGGCCTGGTTTTTAGTGTTAAATTTAATAATCATTATAGAACAAGCCTCCTGGGTGATGTATCTCACATTCATTTAAGTAGGTTATGATAGTGACTGTTTAAATCCAGGATCTTCTGTAATCAGGGACTGTACAGGATAAAGGTCATTTTATCTTAATTATGCCATTGAGAAATTAGGACCCAAATAGTGTTATGTAAATATCATTAAATTTGGTTTATTTTGACTTTGCTTTACTTAAAAAGAAAAAAATATCTGCAGATCACTGCTTGGATGGAACAGAAAAGTTCATTATATTTTCTGAAATAATCATCAGTTTGGCAGAACATGTAAATTGCAAAGCTATATATAAAAGAAAAAAAAAGAGAGACGTACTCTGGGTATTCTCTTAGGACTGCTAGAAGATGATTTTTATTACTGAAATGAGTAAGTGAACTTTTGTGATGATTGCAGACACCTAAGGAGAGTGTAGGAAGATATTTAGACAGCAAAGCTATAGAGATATGGAATGGTCAAGGCCAAGGGCATTAAGGGAATTAATTCAAAGAATATCAATTCACTCAGTGACCTCTTCTCTATACTGTTTGCATTCTGTCTTCTATTATTTTTATATCCATATCTTGAACTCATCTCCATGCTATCACCTTATGAAGCCTCTTTTAATCCAGCTTACTATTATAAAAATATACAACAAAAAATAATACAATAAACCCCTGACACTCTTCATCTAGATTTGGCAGTTGTTAATGTTTGCCATATTGGTGTGTGTGCATGTGTGTATGTATGTGTGTATTCTAATTCACCCTTGAGTATTTTAGTGTGTGTGTTTAGGAATAAGGGATTCTTTAGGGACTCTTCAATGCCTATTAGAAGAGAGTTTGATGTAATGATTAGGAGCAAAAGCATTAGAGAACTAAGTCTGGATCCTGACCCTACTACTTACTATCTATGTAAAACTGCTTTACCTCTTATAACCTCAGTTTTGTCATACATAAAATGGGGATGAAATACTTTTCAACCTGACACAATTACTTTAAGATCAAATGAGAGAGTATAAGCAAAATGTTTCAGCCTAATCCCTCATAAAAAGTGAGTGCTCAGGAAAAAGTGAAATTTTTATTAGGTACTTGTCATCTCTTTCCATCCTTGCCTCACTGCTCCCTCTTTCTACTGTTCAGGCATTGCATACGCACAGTCAACATTAAATCAAATTAAGACTGAAAATGGAAATCTGAAGAAAAGTTTGGAGAAGGTCTAATTCTGTTGGTTAACATATTTTTACTTAATGCAATTTTAAACTGCTCTGAAAAGGAAAAAAAGAATTTAACAGAAAGGCTTTCTTGCCTATGTTGTCCTCTGCTGAGAATTAATGAATCTGAGTTTCCTTTGGCTCAGGTTAATTTTGAATTATTTAGGAAGACTTTCAAAGATAGGCAGGGCTTGAGAACTTTTAAGCAGACCTCATTCAAGTGAGTTTATAGCCAGTGATCAGTGTCTGTCATTAGAAAGAAACCTTTTGTTATTTGGCTGTTTTCACAGAGAATGAAATAAAATTAATTGGGAGGCAGCTGGTGCCCTTTGGCAGCTCTTAGAGAAACAAGGGAAGGGTTGTGGAAGGATTACTAGTAGTCCTATATTTAGGAGAAAAAGCACCTATCTTGGGATTGAGTCAGTGATACTGGCTTTGCTGTAGCCCAGAGTGGAGAGGTTGCTGCTTCTTTGTGAAGAAGCCAACTGAGCTGGAAAGAGCAGAGAAAAGGGGAAGAAAGAGAGTGAACATTTATAGAACACTTCTTTTAGTCAGATACTGGCCTAATGTTGTGTGTGTATGTTTCTAATTTTAAGTGAATCCCCACAGTGACCCTAAGTAGTGTTGATTGCCATCTTTCATATGTACAAACGAGGACTCTGAAGATTTAAGACATTGAGGCTTTTGCTCAATGTCACACAGCTAGCAAATAATGCAGTTGTAGTTCAGACTTCTAAATTTGATACTCCTTCCATTATAACAGTGGATCTCCAAGTGTGGTCCTCAGCCCAGCATCATTGATACCACTTCTAAGAAATACAGACTTTTCAGACCCTAACCTATATCTACTGAATCATAATCTCTGGGCATGGGACCTGGCAATCTGTGTATTACAAATTCTCCAGGTGATTTTGAGGCACACTAAAGAGTGAGACCCCTTGCGCTATATTATCTCTCTATCCCATTATATTATATTATTTCAGGTTTTGAGAAGGAAATAGGTATTAAGGGTATGCGGTTCCAACTTGGCACTTATTGTTATGATGACACTTCTCTGAAGGCATTGTAATCACAGGCTAGATCAGGCAGAAAACTAGGGGACTTCCCTGGATAATATCTGTGAAACCTCTAGAGAACTGGGATGGGGAGAATTCATTGAATTAGGACTTCCAGCAGAGGAGCACATTGGTACAGGGGAAAGATGGATCAGGCCAGTGGGGAGATCATAAGATTGTACGTTGTGAAGACCACTCAGCAGAGGATATTTTAGCTGACCCTCTGGGAATTATTGACTCTAACGCTTATTAGAAAAAGATTCTTCAGAGACTATTTTGGAAAATATTTGACTTATGAGGCACTGTGGTAGCTGTGATTTGTTTCTTTACTTTATCAACTTTTAATAGAATTTACTTTGAATCCACTGTGGCCAGCATCTTGCGAGTTGGGCTACAGATGGCAGCCTGCTACACTGTAAATACTATTTGACAAATGCATATTGAAGGTCTATATTAGACTAGGTCGTAGGTAAACAGTATAAATGTCTTAGTTGGGGCTCTAAGCCAAAAGAAGAAAGTCACATACACATAAAAATATTAAGTTTTTTTGTGGCCCTAGAATTTTAGACAAAAGCAGGAGGGTACAATTTTGTTTTCTGATTATACTTACTCCAAACTGTGAGCTAAAGGGTTAGGCATGAAGTTGTCATTTATCACACATCAATTAAAAATAAAGATGGTAAGCAGATGTGACATTATAACTAGAGGAAACAGAAGCAAAAAAAAGACAATTTTACTTAAATGAGCAGATGCATGTAAGAAAACAAAACCAGTAAAACAAACAAACATTTGAAATCAGAATTTTTAAATTAAAAAATGAATTAAAAAGGAACTATGTTCCTAAATTGAGATATCTAGTGTGGTGAAGTGTCTTCCATCAGCTTCCTTGGCAAATATCATTTTTTAGGCATCTGTGATCAGCATAAAGACTACTAGCTTCCAGCTCTGAGTTTCTCCTACATTTAGACCTCATGCAAGCCTGGGTGTGGGAGGAATATTGCCACCCATCCAAGGTTTCTGGACATTTACTATTCAAGATGGTGAGTGAATGTAGCAGAGCCTGGAATGTGGTCACTGTGGCCATGCCTTCCAGAGTCTTCAGACTACCAGAATAAATTTGGCACTACCAAGGTGGGTTCTTCCAGTACTAGGATTAAGCCTTGTTTGGACCAATTTTCTGAATATCTGGTTGATTGAGAATTTCCTTCTTATCACTAGTGTACTAGGAAAATACAGAAATACATTTAAAATAACTAAACAAGATTAAAAAGAAAAGATGTAGAGAAGCTTTCTTATAGGTTTCACATAAGTAGAATTGTATAGCTACACTTTAACCTCTCTTTACCACCTTTGGTCAATCTGTGTATTAACAAGTTTTCCAGGTAATTTCAATACACATTTAAGTGTGAGAACCATGTGGACAGACTTACCTTATTCAAATATCTACTCTTTCTTCTATAATAACATCTCTGCAATATTGAATTTTCAAACCTAGATTATAGTTCTCTAGCAAAGCATTATATTTGTAGAGAAATGTATAGTACACTATACATGAATACTATAAGGCTTTGCAATAGAGCAGAGAAAGTATGAGGTTTGTAGACAGAAGATCCAATTTTGAATCCTGGCTGGGTCATCGACTATTTCTGCTACACTGGAAAAGTTATTTATTATTTCTTACACTCAGTTTTCATGGTTATAAAGTGGGATAGTAATTGCTTCTAACTCATAGAGTGGTTGTATTACTAATGAAAAAATTAATTATTCAGCTGACATTTCTTGATCACCTACTGTGTCTGGAATGGTGCTAGGAGATAGAGTAAACAAGAAATAGTCTTTTCCCTTAAGAAACGATAGATGATACCAAACGTATTAGTACTTCTGGGGGGTAAGGTGAGAACATAACCCATTCTGTGTATATATGGTGGGAAAGAATCAGGAAGACTTTTCCAGGGGATGTTCTGTTCAGAGAAAGATGCAAGTAAAGTAGGAAGAAAAATTCTATAATGGAAGTGGGTGGTGGGTGCGGCATTCTGGGTAGAGGGAATAACATGGAAAAATTTGGAGATAACAGAGCATTGATCATTAATGGGACTGTAAGTAGTTGATGTGCTAATTGAGGCAAAGGTAAGAGTCTCGAGAGATGAACATGAACATGTAAACAGCAGCCAAATTAGTAAGGACTTTACACACCATAATGTGTGGAATGTGAAGTCACCAGTGCGGAATTTTAAAAAGACATTGGCACAATGAGATGGATATTTTGTAAAGACTAATTGGCTATATTACATAAGATGGGGAAGGAGTCCATCTAGGTGGTCATTGTGATAATTTGGGCAAGAGGTTATGATGACCTAAACTTGGGATAAGGCAAGAAGTAGAGATTTGAGATGATAAAGTTATAGCCTAAATGGCATTTGGAAATGAATAGGATATGACTGAGAAAATGTATTAATATCAGTTTCCTAGACCTTGCAAGCCTATAGTTACAAAATTATTTTTAATGCCCAGATTAGCATGTGTTGAGCTCTCACTGGTTCTAATTGTTAGCAATCCATCCTCCTTAAAATGACATTCACCCCAGAGGTGATTTCCAGGGTGCTGCCTCTTATGCGCTCAAGGACAAGCCCCTGAAGTCCTTCTGCTTTGTCCCTCTGTCATGCCGCCCTATGACTGCCTGTTTTGCAGGTCAACCTATAGTCTGTCTTTAGACACACAAATTTTCTAATGGATTGGTTGTTGCTTTCCCCATCCTAGCCATGAGAGCCCTGTGATCTATGGTTCAGACCTCTGTTACAGTAATAGATGCATAGCTCAGCATCTGATTTGGGGAGGCTAATTCTACAAAGTGCAGCTGAGACCAGTCCATAACTTTAAGGATATTTTCCCAAAGGTCTAAGGAACCAGATTCTAGGGAAATACAACACAGAAATTGATTTACAACAATATGTGGGTTCCAAGTCATTTTAGAATTCCTTATCCTGCCTCATTGCCCACCACTCTTCATGTGGTCAGGAGTACTGAACTCCTGCACTGAAATTTACCAAGATCTCCACACCTTGAATTCAGACCAAATCTACTTTCAACTCGAAAAAGAAAAATAAACTTTTTCCTCACACCTAATTAAGGCTTGCACCCTTGACTTGTGACTTATTTCTGGAGCCTGAATGATAACAAGTATGTCCATTTTTCTTCAGGAGAAACCTCATCTCCATTCACAGTTTTCTGTTCTGTTCCCAAGGCCTCAACAAAAAAAACCATAACGTAATAGTAAGACATCAGTATACTTCTCAGAGCCTAGATTATTTGGTTTTAAACATGAACAGTCTTATCCTGTGGGCTAATAAGACATAGTTTAGTTTCCTTTTGTCTCATTTCACCAGTTATTTAATAACCTTGGGGTTAAAACTCATTCATGGTAACCTTATTACTTATATACAAGTGCTTTTTATTAACTGTTATACACTAAACAAATATAAATGTTATTATTTTTATGCAAAAGCAAAGTCTAAATTATTTAATACAATTCAGTGAATTGTATTAAAGAAACTGGTTGTTCCTTATCCAGAGTATGATGAGATAAAGCCTTATACTTTATTGAGTTTGACTTTATAAGATAGCAGGAATAACAATATCTGAAACAAAATCTGTTTACAATAGCTTGCCTCACTAAGTCATCAAAATCCTAAGCAGACATGATTTTCACTGGAATTTATCTGATAATTTTTCAGTAAGGTGAAATGAAAAGGAAATTATAATACCTTTGTCAGACTGATTCTTATTCTTTTTATTCTTCTTTTAGAGAATGAGCATCACTTTATTCCTGAAGCTAAAAGGAATTTTTACTTTGTTAATTTTTATCAAAATTAGCACCAAGAACAGCTATATATCCCTGGTCCTAGAATCTGGACAATATAAGTCATATGGCAAACATTTCAAGCTTCAAGAAACTGATAATTTAAGCTAAATAAGACTGATATAGGCAGATAAAACCATTTATTAAAGACAATCAGGAAAAAGAATAATATATCATTTAGTAAGTAAGGATAGACAACAATTGAAAATGAATCTTAGGCTCTGGAGTGGGAAAGGAAAAAAATTCCTTTATGTTGGGTGCAAATGGTAAAATATTATCCATAAAGTCCACAGAGTGTTGGAGATGGGGGAACAGTTTCTTACACCATAAAACAGTCCCACACCCACATCCCCACCAGGCTCATTTTCTCCGTAAAACTTAAGACATTTATACTCTACCTTCAAACCTACTTGGCCATACCTTCTTAGTAAGCAAAACTGCTTTTTTTTCTAGATTCCTTTCTCCTCTCTTGCCCTATTAACTCTCAGCCCCCTTAAATGATTTTCTGTCCCATTGAGAATCTTTTACTGGCTCTACTTTCTGCTTCAATATTCAGTCACTAGGGTCCCTCTACTTCCATTGCTGATTGGAGATGACAGGTGGAAGGGAGGTTGGAAATGGTTCTCTGATCATGAACTGGACTCAGAGTGGAACAGATAAAAGATGATCCAAGTTCTCAGTATCCAGAAAATTCCTGCTTTCATGTTGCCTCTATGATAGGAAAATGATGGCTTTCTCTGTCTGTGGCCAAGAAGACAGCAGGGAGGTGGACCAAAATCTGCTCTACCACCTGCTGCCCTGGTAGAATCCCTTCAGTCCTGAACACTCCCTCTCTTCATAGTAGATAAAAAGGAATTCACTTGAAACACTGCTTGTCGCACAGCAAGGAGTTAATAGTTTCCCTGCCCACTTACCTAGCTGGTTTACGTCCTGTGGGAACTTGTCATTTATCGCTTTGCTTTGTAAACTGGCTACTTTATAAATTCACCTTTGTATATACTCATTCTTCTTCAGTGGTTCGGAATTCTTAATTTTTCTTCCCTGAGATACAATGGTTTTAAATGATTTCATTTAAAGCCTCCTACTTGCTTCTTTGAATGTATTCTACCAAAGAGGACTTGCCCTGGCACATGTTGAGACAGAAAACATTCCATTGCCATCCATGCTTGAGAGGATATAGGGCCTCTCACAGGTTTCTAGGTCCCTCATTCTCTTCCTTCTCAATATACACCCTTCACTATCTGTTATATATGCCACAGTTAGTGGCAGATTGTGAGGTGGCATACATTCTCCTCTGAACTATTTTATGAAAATGTAGAAAGATATTTCTGTACACAGCCTTAGCATTCCCAGTTATGGCTTTAGAATTTACAAGGTATACTAGAAAGAATTCTAACTCTTCTAATACAAAATGTGAATCTATTTGCATTTGTCTGCTGAAATTCTTTTGTGAGACTCAAGGTCCTTTTGCAGCTTCTGACCCTGTATCTGCATATCATAGAATTTTTATCTGTTACACATATAACCAAAAGCAGATGTATTTGCTGGAGCATCTCCTATATATTTTTAGGTTAAAAGAGTATCTTTCTCTGCATTAGTCGATATTCTTAATGTTGTAAATGACAGAATCCCAACCAAAATTGGCTTAAGCAAAATTAAATTTATTGGGTCCCATAACTAGGAAGTCCAGTGGCTTCACAATGCAATGTCATTAGAACTCATTGTATTTTCCATCATTTCTTGCCTTGCTTTTACATTTTTGATTCCAAGTGGTAACAAGATGATTGCAGGATCTCCAGTTCCGATGTAATTTCAGGCCTCACAGGAAAGGGTAGGAATATCCTTTCCAGAGATTAGAGTAAAATCATCTTCCAACTCACAAGCTCAGCTTAGGTTATGTGTCTGTTCCTTAACAATTGATGTGGCCAGGCAAATGCTGTACTCCAAATTTCCAGGTCTAAATCACACAGTATTGGGAGATGGATTCCAATCTAACAGAAGCAAATGGACTGAGAAGAAAATTAGAATGTGGTTATCAGAAAGTTCTGGGCAGCAAAAACAACAGATGTTCACGTAGTCTCCCTCATCTTGGTGGCAAGATCCAGGAAAGAAATGGGTTGAAAAACGTAATGACCCAAATAGAAAAAGATGGCATCATAGGGAATATTTAGTTTCGCAAGTATTTGAAAAAAAGATAACTTGGCATAGAATGATCTGGACATTGAGATTTTGAGATAGACAAAGATGTAATAGGAAGTTTTTGGGTGTTCAATACATGATATAATATATTTTTAAAGCTCAGTAATTGTCCCAAGCAAAAAAGATTTCCAACATCAAGAAAGAAATATTTGAAAATGATGTAGCAATTACAATTCTTCCAGTAATTATCTACATTTAAATGCTCCAAATATTCTCCTTTGTATTACGTAGGTAACGTTTTAAAATGCCATTGCCTATTAAATACGGTCTATGTATTCATTTAAAAATACCTTTGACATATACTCTAAAGTACTGCTATAAAGAACAGATAAGTGTTCTGAAAAGAACAGATTGTTTATATTTAATTTTATTTACAACAATATTAAAATAGTTCCAGAGGGAACAAGTAAAATATCAATAATAAGAAAATATATTTTATCCATTAATAAAACCTGTATTATATGAATTAATTTTGGCAAATAAAGATCTTCCAAAGCTCAGTGATTCACAGACAAAGAAGATGAACATTTTCCCTCCACATACATATTTTTTTAATAAATTATTTTCTAGCAGACAGGCAATTTTTCATGCAAAGTCTGTATTTCTAATTGTGAATTTGTAAACTGAGAAGAAAATTATGCCACATGAATATTGGTGAAATTCTAAATTAGGGTTACCTTTCTTGTTGGGAGAAACTCAAACCTTCATAATCAAGACGGCAAAGTTTGAATTTTGGGAAGTGTTATGATCAGGTTTGTTAGGGGTTGAATTGTAGCCTCTCAAATTCATATTAAAGTCCTAAGCCCCAGTACCTTAGAATGTAACTGTATTTGTTTTGTTTTTTAATTTTTATTGGAGTATAGTTGATTTACAATGTTGTGTTAGTTTCAGGTGTACAGCAAAGTGAATCAGTTATACATATACATATATCCACTCTTTTTTAGATTCTTTTCCCATATAGGCTATTATAGAGTATTGAGTAGAGTTCCCTGTGTTATGCAGCAAGTCCTTATTACTTATCTATTTTATAAATAGTAGTGCATATATGTTTATCCCAATCTCCTAATGTATCCCTCCCCATGCCTTACCCTCTGGTAACCATAAGTTTGCTTACTACATCTGTACCTCTATTTCTGTTTTGCAGATAAGTTCATTTGTACCCTTTTTTTAGATTCCATGTATAAGCGATATCATATGATATTTGTCTTTCTCTGTCTGACTTACTTCACTCAGTATGACAATCTCTAGGTCCATCCATGTTGCTGCAAATGGCATTATTTCATTCTTTTTATGGCTGAATTATATTCCATTGTGTATATGTACCACATCTTCTTTATCCATTCCTCTGTTGATGGACATTTAAGTTGCTTCCATGTTCTGACTATTGTAAATAGTGCTGCAGTGAACACTGGGGTGTATGTATCTTTTTGAATTATGGTTTTCTCCTGATATATGCCCAGGGGTGGGATTGCTGGATCATATGGTAGCTCTATTTTTAGTTTTTTAAGGAACCTCCATACTGTTCCCCACAGTATCTGTACCAATTTACATTCCCACCAACAGTGTAGGAGGGTTCCTTTTCCTCCACACCCTCTCCAGCATTTATTGTTTGTAGATTTTGTGGTGATGGCCATTCTGACGGGTGTGAGGTGATACCTCATTGTAGTTTTGATTTGCATTTCTCTAATAATTAGTGATGCTGGGCATCTTTACGTGCTTTTCAGCCATCTGTATGTCTTCTTTGAAGAAAAGTCTATTAGATCTTCTGACAATTTTTTGATTGGGTTTTGTTTTTGTTTTTTTAATATTGAGCTGAATGGGCTGTTTGTATATTTTGGAGGTTAATCCCTTTTTGGTTGCTTCATTTACAAATATTTTCTCCCATTCTGAGGGTTGTCTTTTCTTTTTGTTTATAGTTTCCCTTGCTGTGCAAAAGTTTTTAAGTTTAATTAGGTCCCATTTGTTTATTTTTGTTTTTATTTTCATTACTCTAGGAGGTGGATTGAAAAAGATCTTGCTGTGATTTATGTCAAAAAGTGTTCTGTGTTTTCCTCTAAGAGTTTTATAGTATCTGGCCTTACATTTAGGTCTTTAATCCATTTTGAGTTTATTTTTGTGTATGGTGTTAGGGAGTGTTCTAATTTCATTTGTTTACATGTAGTTGTCCAGTTTTCCCAGCCCCACTTATTGAAGAGACTGTCTTTTTTCCATTGTAGAGTCTTGCCTCCTTTGTCATAGATTAGGTGACCATAGGTGCATGGGTTTATCTCTGGACTTTCTATCCTGTTGCATTGATCTATATTTCTGTTTTTGTGCCAGAACCATACTGTTTCGATGACCATAGCTTTGTAGTGTAGTCTGAAGTCAGGGAGACTGGTTCCTCCAGCTCCAGTTTTCTTTCTCAAGATTGTTTTGGCTATTCAGGGTCTTTTGTGTTTCATACAAATTGTAAATTTTTTTTGTTCTAATTCTGTGAAAAATGCCATTGGTAATTTGATAGGGATTGCATTGAATCTGTAGATTGCTTTGGGTGGTGTAGTCATTTTCACAATATTGATTCTTCCAATCCAAGGACATGGTATATCTCTCCATCTGTTTGTGTCATCTTTTATTTCTTTCATCAGTATCTTATAGTTTTCTGAGTACAAGTCTTTCATCCTTAAGTAAGTTTATTCCTAGGTATTTTCTTCTTTTTGATGCGATGGTAAATGGGATTGTTTCCTTGATTTCTCTTTCTGATCTTTCGTTGTTAGTGTATAGGAATGCAAGAGATTTCTGTGTATTAATTTTGTATCCTCCATTTTATCAATTTCATTGATGAGCTCTAGTAACTGTATCTGGAGATAAGGTTTTTATAAAGGGTGATTAAATTAAAATGAGGTCTTCAGAGTGGACCCTAATCTAATATGACTGGTGTTCTAAAAAGAAGGGGAAATTTGTACACATGAACCAACACCAGAAGACCATACGAAGACATCAGAAGAAGATGGCCATCTACAATTCATGGAAAGAGGTCTCAGAAGAACTAAACATGCTGTCATCTTGATCTCAGACTTCCAACCTTCAGAATTGTGAGGTAATAAATTTCTCTTTTTTAAGCTACCCAGACTGTGATAGTTTGTTGTGGCAACTCTAACACACTAATACAAGGTTTAAAAACACTGGAGTCCCTGATAGAATAATATAGTAATTAATTGATAAATAGTGCCCTGGTCTAGATAGTTCATCACCATTCATTGAGTAAGCATTGTGACTGCACCATAATAAACAAAAGGAAAATTGTGTGAGATGAAACAGTAGAGTAAATTACACCTAGAGCATGTAGAGCTTTGTTAGTTCTTGAACTTGATCCAAAAGATGTTATAAATTTACTGAAAAGAGTGACAAAATCAGACATGCCTTTTAGGAAGTTCAATCTGATGGTAGTAGGATGGATTAGATAGGATCAAAAGTAGATTCATGGAAACCTGAAAGAAATAGAGTTTAGGTAAGAAGTAAGGCTTCTCTCCACAGGAAGTAATGGGAATAGAAAGAAAGGGAGGATTATAAGTAATATGCAAGAGTGTGTTAGTAAGACTTGGTTAGAGGATATGAGTGATAAGGAACATTAGAAAGGGAGGGGACAAGAACAGTGATCAGGATTTAAGTTGAAAACTTGGTAGACAGTATGAACATGCAGTAAACAGGAAAAACGAATAGGAGCAAGTTTTAAGGGACAATTATACATTTAGCCAAAGAATATTAATATTAATAACTGATAGAGTTGTTAAATGTCTTTGAGAGGAAACAGCCAGAAAGATAGGAAAAAAATTAAGAAAATAGCTTGTTATGAAAGCTAAGGTGAGGAATTGAAATTGAAAGAATTAGCTAGTGGTGAACCATATCAAATGACACTGGGGGTGGGGTGAGGAGGGTCATATAAGATGTGGCCTGAAAGATGACCATTAGATGGACTGACATAAAAGTCTAAAGAAACAGAGTGAAAATTTTCTGGCAAGAATTGAGGAGTGGTAGAAGGAGAAGAAATGTAGACAAGAAAGAATTTAACCTGGTCGGTTGAATCTCTCTTTCCTTAATCTGCCTCTACGCATCTTTTTACCATTTTCTCTCTCTCCACCCTCATGTAAAGAAGGGTCTTTAATTGGTTAGAGCCCAGGGCATTAATTGAGTTACATTTTACTAGGGGGATGGTTTAACTTTAAAACTGTATTTTAAAGTTTAGTATCTCTGTACAGAGCCTTGTTTTTCTAATGTCCGTCCTAGGCAGACTCTACATACTAGGGCAAATCATGCTCAATCTTTATTTGTTCTCTAAGTTCTGACGACATAAAATGGATATAAGGTAAGGACAGTGCCTGTTCTCCATACCTGCTTTTTCTTATTGAGCAGAAAATACGAATGTGGCCTCACATAGAACTTTAGTAATAAAGTTGATTCTCCAAACCACTTTGGAGCTTGTGAGTTAACTAGGTTATCAGATTCTTGCTTACTCTTAATAAAGTAACATGCTGATTCTTTTTGCCATAGTTCCTAATATTTAGATCTTTCTGTTGATACCCTACTGAAGAGAGTTAACAGACAGATTAGGATTTAAGCAATCCTGGGTCCCTGTTCTGAATACTATGCAATCCCAACACTTTACACCTCAACTTTTAACAAAATGCAGGGAAATAGAAAAGACAGTAGCTGGGTGAGGAAATATGATCAAAGAATTTTTTTAAGGTGGATATAAAGAAGACATTAAACAGGGAGAGGTTAATAATATAGGAGAGAGAAGATAACTGAATATATTATTTTTCTAAAGGAAATAAGCTTAGGGCACGTGGGCGGGATTGCATATTTACTCCATTATAAAAAGACAAAGGTAACAAAGAACAGCAAATGTAGTTAAGAATTGTTCTGAGCTGGTAACTTCTAACTCCTCTGTAGTAGAAAGGGTCATCTATTGAGACTGAAAAATGAAGAAAGCTTGTCAGAGCATTGAGGAGAGTAGAGAAGTTTTGAAATATCATTGCTGCAGAGGATTGGAGGATGAAAAGACTAGAAAAAGATGATTGCCCTGCCAGGGCTATTGAGGATCCAGCTGAGTTTGGAGAACAAGTATTAATATTCCTGGTTAGGCTTTTTACTCCAACAATGCCAAGAGGCCCTGGGAGGTGATAATTAAATGAAATAGGGTTAGTATTTTGAACGAAGGGTGGGAAAAATGACAGAGGCAAATAAGTGAAGACAAGAAGGGGGATGATGTATAGAAAGCAGAGGCCAATGGAGTAAGTCCAAAATGAGCTGTGATATGATAAGTACTGAAGCATGTTAAAACAATAAGAGCTTGTGATTAGAAACTGGGATACATGAATTAATGATGGCACCATTTGAATTGTCTAAGTTGGAGATAGAAGACTTTTGGATATTTTCATCAAGAGGGGTTGTCTAAATAATCTAACCCTCCATTTTCAAATCCAGAGCCTTTTGTCTTCATAGTTATATTTCTAATTGGATTCTCCAGTTAGTAAAACAGGAGTCAAGTAATTCCTTTCAAAAGCTGTGACTTCAGTGTTATCTATATCATATTGATAAAGATAATTAACACTGCTACACATAATAAATGAAAGTTAAGAGAGTAAATCCTGAGTTCTCATCACAAGAAAAAATTTTTTTTCTATTCTGTATCTATATGAGGTGATGAATGTTCACTAAGCCTATTGTGATAATTATTTCATGATGTATATGTCAACTCATTATGTTGTACAACTTAAACTTATATAGTACTGTATGTCAATTATATGTCAGTAAAACTGGAAAAAGAAAAAAAGAATCCCAACCCACCAATCCCAACATAATACATGGTAAAATTTTTGTTTTAGTAACAAAGGCTATGTGATCCTAAGAAGTACTTTTGACTATTTTTTAAACTAAATTAATAAAATTTTTGGTGTCAAGTAAATGCAAAAAAAAAAATAGTCATTAGACAGAAGAATCTCTTGTAACTTGAACATTTAAAGAAGTTGTCACTCTGTTATATACTAGCACACCCTAAGATTTTTAAAAAAATTGAATATTTGGAATAATCTTTTAATTCTTAGTTGTTCTTAAATCTTATATAACCTCTTTTTGTTTTTCACCCAAGATTTTCCTAAATGATTACAGGACTTCTGTATAATATATTGCCAATATTTTCCTATATGTGGATTTAATTAAAAAACATAACTGAATATCCAAATATACCATATATGAATAAGATGGGTTTATATTTTCTTTTTTATTTAAAAAAAGGTTTCTCTACTAAGTTAGGTTTTATAGTATGCTTTGGTGTTATACATATATGAAAAAATACGTATTAAATGACAAATTTTAGTGTAACCTATAGGTTATAGAAAATTTAATGTAGGAGAATCTTACGAATGTGTTATGTTATTTTTTTCTGCTTTAGAAGAACAATTTTGAATATCCTTAGGGTTTGGGCGACTGTCTATTGCATTGTTTCATAGTAACTATGACTGATATCTACATATGTGTGTGTGAATATATAAATATGTGTATATGTACATATGTATGTTAAATTTTGCCCGATATATACACATATATGCACACATGTATACAATTTAAATTTTAAATCTGAGTGCTATTGCTAACAGTTGATTAAAAAAAAAATCTGTCCTTCCTGAAGTTTGATCACAAAACATGCTATGTACATTTTCAGTCTTTTGAAATTTATTGAGATCCATTTTATGGCTCAGTATATTGTTTGTCTTGGTGAATGTTACATGTGCAGGTAAAAAGTGTGTAAATGTGTATCCTGTAGTTGTGGGATGTACTGTTCTAGAAATATCAATTAACTTATGTTGATTGATAATTCAAATCTTCTGTATCCTTACAGAATTTTTTTGTCTAATTGATCTAACAATTATTAGAAAATGATAATGCCTCCAATAAAGATTTTAAATTTCTTTATTTCTCTCTAGTGCTGTCAGCTTTTCCTTCAGGTGTTTTGAAACTCTATTATTTAGGTCCATATGTTATTAAAAAACATGTTTTTCTGATGATAGTTTCCTTTTATAGTTTGAAATATACTTAATTATCTCTGAAAATATTTGCTGTCTTGAACTGTGCTTTAGTATTAATTTAGCTAAACAAACTGGGTTTCTTTTCATATTTTTTCTTTCTATATTTCATCTCATATTTCGAATGCGTTTACTGACAACAAAATATAGTTAGGTCTTCTTTTCTTTTATCCAATCTGATGATCTCTGTCCTAAAATTGTAGTGTTTAGTAGATTTGTATTTAATACAGTTATTCCTATGATTGAGGTTTAGAAAATATCATGTTGGTATTTATTTTCTATTTGTTCCATCTTTTTAAATTTTAATTTTGTTGATTCTTCCTTGCTTTCTGTATTCACTATTTCAAATTAACCAAAAAAAAAAACCCTTTTTAATTCTATTTTAACTCTTCTAAAACCTTTATAGCTATAACTCTTCAATTTCTTTTTTCTAGTAGTTGCTCTAGTTATTACAATGTACACCTTTAACATACTAAAGTCTACTTAGAGTTAACATTGTACCACTTCATGTGAAATGTAAGAGCCTTATAAAAGCATAATTTCATTTATACCTTTCAACCTTTTTGTTATTTTTATCATAAATTTCACTTCTGTGTGCAGTATAACCATATAAGAAAATGTTATCAGTTTTTCCTTGAAACTGTTAAATTAAAAGAAGAAAAACAATTTTTATATTATCTACAAATTTATATTTCCTATTTTTTTTTTAGTTTAATTTGATAGACCTTTCTTTAGCATTTGCATTCATTTAGTTAAAGCATTTTGGCAATTTTTTTGTTTTGTTTTGTTCATCTCAAATGTTTTAATTTTAGTATCATTTGTACTGGATGTATACTCCTGTGTTGGCACACTTTAAAGTAGTTTTTCCATTATTTTGGATAAAGAGTCAGTCGTATTTTGTATATAATGGTCTTTCTTTCCTGGTTGCTTTTATTCTGTCTGCTTTATTATAGGTCTTCAGCAATTTGCCTATGATACACCTAGGTGTGGTTTTCTTTTTATTTATCATGCTTAGGTTTTAGTATCTGTAGTATGAATTTTCTAAACAAATTTTGAAAAAAATTGACAATTACTTCTTCAAAAATTTTTCACCCAATTTTTTTATTTCTCTCTTTTAGAAATACAAAGTAAGTATATGTTAGATCACTTGAGATTATTCAACAAGTCACTTAGGACCTGTTTATTTTTTCTCTTTTTTCCTCTCCTTTAATAGAATAATTGCTATGGTTCTGTCTTCATGTTAACTGAGCATTCATTTTATTGTTTTCAATATGCTGTTAAACCCATATAGTGCAGTTTTTTATTTCAGATAATGCACTTAACCATCTTTGAGATTTCCACTAGGTTCTCTTTTACATTTTCAATGTCTTTGCCAATGTTCCTCATTTATTCATATGTTCTTCTGTTCATTTAATTTCTTACAGATAATGATAATTGCTATTCAAAATCCTTCTCTACCAGTTCTAATGTCTGGGCCTTCTGGTATGTTTCTATTGGCTGCTTCCTCCACCCCTGCCCCAATCATATGTCATATTTTCATTCTTCTTTGCTCTTCAGTGATTTTTTTGTTGTATGCTATATATTATCAGTTATGTTGTAGGGAATCTTGCTTATTTTGTCTTCTCTTAAGGGTATTAAACTTAGTTCTAGTAGGCAGTTATTTACAGGGGAACCTTTTGATGTCATCAGACATGACTTTATTCCTCGTGAATGATAATTGCAGTTTTGGCCTAGTACTAAAGCATGCCCGTTAAAGTAGGAAGCATTTCTCATTCTTGACGTGTGACCATTCTGGGGTTTCAGCTGAAAGCGTAGGTGCTCAGGGAGTTCTCTCTACTCTGGCTGGGGCAGAACTTAGTACCTCACAGCACTGCATTACCTTAGATCAGTTCTTACTTTGTTTCTTACTTAGTGCTCTTAATGCTCATAGAATCTTACCCTGCTTATAGCTACACTCATGTCAAAAGACTTACAGTAAATCCCCACACAGATTTTTGATGTTTTCTTCTGTATTGCATTTCTATTGCTGGGTAACCAATTACCACAAATTTAGCAGCTTAAAAAACACCCATTTATTAGTTCACAGTTCGGTAGTTCAGGAGACCAGGCACAAAGTGGCTGGGTTCTCTCCTCAGGGTCTTCTAAGGCTGAAGTCAAAAGGTTTTGACAGGGCTACATTTCTTTCTGGAAGCTCTGGAGAAGAATCCACTTCCAAGCACAATCATATCATTGGAAGAATTTAGTTTTTTCCAACTAAAACACTAGTTGCAGGACTAAGGTCCCTGTTTCCTTGTTGGCTCTGTCTCAGCCAGGGACCCCTCCGCTGCTAGAAGTTGCCCGTATTCCTTACCATGTACCCACAATAGGCATTTTACAACATGGCTGTGGCTTTTCTTTCCAACTGGAAAGATTGTCTCTCTGACTGCTGCTTCTGTGACCAGCTAGAGAAAACTAGGGGACTCAACTAAGCAGATCAGGCTCATCCCAGATCATTTCTTTTTTTCGAAGTTAAATGTGCCATATAACATAACCTAATCATGTGAGTAAAATCTATCATATTCACAGTCCTGGTGTCTATAGAGATATGTATACTAAGGACAGGGATCTTGCTGCCATTGTAGTATTCTATCACACCCTCTATATATCTCCTTTCTCTCTGATACCCTACCCTTAAAATTCCACCCTATTCTGCTATCCCAGCTTCTTCACCCAATGAGAAACCCATGCTGTGCTTATACTCCATCTCTCTGCACCATGGTGTGCGAAGTACCACCAGGCAGAAAGCTGATGCAAATGTAGTGTTTACCTTATACGTTCTTTTCCCTTCAAAGATCACTTTGCTGTACTGCCTTTTGCAAAATGTTTGAAAACAGTTGACTCACGGATTTTGTTTAGTATTTCAGTTCTTTACCTCAGGAGGGCAAGTCTAATTCCAGTTATTCTATCATAACTTGAAGAACAATGGGAAGTGCTTTTATAAAGTGATGAGCCATGCAAATATCTGAGAAAAAGAATACCAGGGATAGGTACCAACAAGTGCATACTTGTTTCATATTATCCAGACTGGATTAAACACACACACACACATAATAGAAGGGATGACTTTCCTTTGGGAATGTAATTTGTGTGAGGGAGTTGGATCACTTGAAAAGCTTTATTTTCCATATGCAATCTTAGCGGGTATCAACAAGATGTATTTTTGAGTATATAGACTGTCAGAGCACAAATACCCTTCTCTTTGTTATTTGCATGCAGTGCCAAGGTAATCCATTCAGTCCTGTGGCTCAAACATTATCTTACGCTCAAATACTGATCATGTTCAAATACATTTCTTGAGGCTTGCTTTCTCTCCATGACTTTTTGGCTAATATATCTAATTCTCTACTCAGCATGTTATCTTGCTTGACTAGGAGGCAAATCAAAATTAACATGTGCAAAATGAACTCTTGATAATCTTCCCTCACCCACCTGACAAAAGAACTTACCTTCCCTGAGTCTTTCCTATTGTAGTAAATAATCTGTGCTTTCTGTTGCTCAGACTAAAAACTCAGAGAAATACTTGACGTATTTCTTTTACAACTCATCACACTGATAAGCAAATCTTATCATCTTTGCTTTCAATCTTGAATCCCCTAAGGCAACAAGATTTGTTGGATCTAGTTCAAAATATATTTCAAATTTTACCACTTCTAATCCCCTCCAGAGCTACCACTCTGGAGCAAAATCACCAAAATCTCTTACCTTGATTACTACAATACACTCCAAACAAGTCTACTGTTTATAGTCTACTCCCCAGCCCTAACAGTCTCTTCGTACAACAGTCAGATGATCCCTCAAAAATATAAATCATAACTCCCCTGTTCAAAACTCTCCTATGTTTCCCTACTGTACCTAGGGAAAAAAAATGCCAAACTTTAGTAAGATTAATAACCCAGGTGATTAGCTCCTATCTGTTTTTCTAACCTTATTATCTATCACTCTCCCTCTTGCTTTCTCTATTATAGGCACACTGATCTCACTGATTTATTCCATTAACAAATCAAATGTACTCCTACCATAGGGCCTTTATATTTGATAGTCACTTTCTTTGGAAAGTTCTTCCCAGAAATTCATATGGTTCTCTCCCTCATATCACTGTTTTCTGCTCTGCAAATAGGCTTATCACAACCATCCTACCTAAAGTAGCAATCCTTCCACTCTACTTTATCTTTCTGCTACTACTTGTCACTTTTTGACATCCTATTATACCTCAATTGATTGTTTATTAATTGTATTCCTTCGCCACTGCCACATAAGGTCATTGAAGGCAGAGACCTTATCTGTTTTGCTTTGTGTTGCTTTCCCAGAAACTTTACCAATGTGTTGTTGATAGTATGCAGTCAATAAATAAGTGCATGAATGACTAAATATTTTCCTGCTCTGGAAACTTTATCTTCTCAATTCTGTGACCATTGAGACACTGATAAATTGGTATTACTTCCTAGATCAAAGAGCAAGTAATCAAGCCTGAAGTTTAAATAAAGGGGCTTTAAAAAAAAAAAGAATGTGTAAGCATTGCATTTTTCTCCCCTTCATTGCAGATATGCAACCTATCACTTGGAAAGAGCACACATAAGCTGTTATATTTTGTTTAACACACTAGATACAGACTATTAATGTCATATGCTTCATGAGAATGATGGTGTCAGGATTTTTAAGACCTGTGTAAAGAATTTTATAGAGGGTTTCCCAACAGTTATTCCTTATCAGAGAATGGCTGCTCTCCAATATCTACTTTCTTTTCTTTTTTATTTATAAACTTTAACAGTTATTATTACTGTCAAACACAGATTTGTATATCTGGTGTGTTCTTAAATAACAAACTGCTGACCCCCATGGTAGTTCATGAGCTACAAGACAGATTTGGAATCACCATAGGTTAAACTCTCACTTAGAAGGAGCTTCCTATTTATAAGATCAAGCCCTAGGTGTTTAGGTGAACACAATTTAAATTCTTTATAATTCTTTCCTTTTGTTGGCATTATTGCATTTTTCTCTTTTCCCTGATGAAACACTTCACTGTTTATTGCATTTGCTAATTAGATTAGCACTTACCAATTAAGTTAAATTTCAAAGTACCAATCAAACTTTATATCTTAATTTGTTATACCAATACTAATTAGAATAGCAGTTTTTACTTAATGGATTACATGTGAATTAAGATGATTCAGTCCATTTTGCAAAGCCTACGTATATTTTACTAATTGGCATAGTAATCATTAGCTTATATTTAAATTTAATATGTCAAGTTAGTAAAAAGTCATGTGACAGTTCAATTCAAGTCTGTGAAATATAGGAAAAGTACTAGGATAAACAAGAGGTAATTGAATTCAGAATTGTCCAAAGTTTGAGTTGAGATGAGTAATGCTTTGGAAGACATGTATAATCATGCTTTTGAAGACATATAATCTAAGTCCTCTAATAAGAAGAACAAACAGAGATTAAAATATATTAATAATATTCAAAGAACACTTTGTAGAAATATGGTCCTTTCATCTGGCAGTTAGTGATTTACATACCTTTTGGTGGGTAGTAGCTGAGGGTGCACTGGTTCTGCCAGAGGCATGTAAATGAAATTATAATTTTTAAAGTTTTCATTGGGTTTTTACATCTGGACTTCGAAAATTGTTCAAATACTGATTTCCTTTTACTGACTTTTAACAAATATTGTGAACAATTCTACTGCCAGATGTTTTCTTACTATATTGGAGATACATCAAAGAAAACATATAAAATCTTAGCAGTGTAATAGATATATATTTGTAGTAAAGAAAATATTCTATAAAATGACTATAAAATGCTTAATTATATTAACAACTTACTACACTTACATCAGCTACATTAGCTAGGTTAATATGCTTTCATCTGACTATACTTACCACATTTAAAGATTATTTTAGTTAAGCACAAAAGTTTATATTGTTTAGCATAGTTCTCTAGCCCTGGGCCAAACAGGAGAGAATAGAAAGAAATATAGCTTTACTCAATTATAAACTTGTATAAATTGTGAAATTGCAATCTGGCTCACAAGACTGTTATTACTTAATGCACTCCAGCTCTTTGGTCTTAGTTATAACCCTAGTATACTGAAAGATGATGCAAATTTACAAATTAGCAAATACATATATTTTAAGACACTAATAATTAAAAAGGAGGTCTACTAACCATTTTGGGTAAAAATCAGTTATTGTGAATACCTATTTCTGAGTTGTTGATGTTTGCATATCTGTCTTTTTGCAAAGAGGTCTTTTATGGAATCCATCTAGCAATCTGGTGTACAAATGGTTAAGCAGTAGGTCTGCAATCAACTCTCTCCTTTTAGGGAGAACTTCTGGTCAGGAAAGAAGCTGACCCAGTCTAATCTCCCTTTAAACAGGTTAATGACAAAAATTTTGGCAAACAAACCAATGATACTTGCTAGTGGAATAGTTCATATCTATGGATGTTTTTAGCAGGTTGGACCAGGGTTACTATAATATGTTATGGTAGAAAAAAAATTCAAAGCTTTCAACTTATGGGGCAATTCTCTGGAAGAAAAATGTCTTATAAGCTATTTAACTATCTGATTAGAAGGTGCAGATGTCTTATGATCCAGACAGTTCTCTACTGTGTAAGGTATGTAGTTGCATGCATTATCCTAGATCTCTCCTTGCTGGCCTGTACCTTGAGATTATTCATGTCATCAAAACTATTAGTAAAACTGTGTTACTGGCTCAGAGCTCTGATTCATGTGAGTGAGATTTGACAATCTGGTCTTTTGTGTTATCATAGTATACATCTAATATTTTAGGTTAACTATGTGGCAGACTAAATATTTTAAAAATTATATGGTTGGATGAAAAATACAAAGTTATAACCACTTAAAGTGGCTATAATATAAGCATATGGGAAAGTGATAGGATCCTGGTCTTAGGCACAAATGTCATTAAAATTCACCCTTTATTTAAGAATCCAATAGTTAATGCACTCTAAAAATTATTTGTCTATTAAACTTAAGTATAAATTAATTCAATTTTTACTAGAATTTGTGGAAGATGGATTACAATAAAAAAGCCATTAGCTTTTTTTTTTTTCATTTTGTTTGGACAAAGTGTAAAGAAGTAGGAAAGGAAAAACTCAAAGTATTAATTTTCACTCATCTATTTCAATACTATTACAACTTCCTCCCATTTACTTTAGGTTTTGATCTCTTTAATAACTGTTAAAGTTTACTTATTTTACTTCCTTCTAGTTTTTTCTCTTATCTTTAGTCATAGACTCTGTTTTCTCTTAACCATATTCATCTCCTGCATATTTCTCTCCCTACAAATAGCTTCTGTTATATTTCTGTATGTGTCTTTCTGGATATATTTATGTCTGTATGCATACATAACATTTACATTTCTTTCTCTATTTCTTCTGTTTTTTTCTAAAGTCAAAAATGTGCCATTCTATTAAGTATATTGCTCTTTCTTTTATCAAACTGTATTTACTCTCATTAAATATGAGCTCTTTAAAAAAGGAAAAAACTTCATATTCAGGAAGATTCCACAATATTGATTTTGATGAGAAATTTTCCCTAAAATCATCTGACTGTTTTCCAATCTCCTTCTGCATTTCTCCCACTCCTGCCCAGTTCTCCCCAATAGAAGAAGGGCCCGATACAGGTAAAACTGGGAAAAACTCATCTGGTTCCAGAGAATGTGAGTTAGTTTCTACTTCTTCATGCTCTAAGTCTTCCCAGGTCATCTGTTAAGCCATCAGGGGGAAGTTTGCCTGAGATTAGTTATCTAATAGTAGACTAATATGTCTATCTAACTCTGGGATTCACTGTTGGATTGAATATTTCACTCTCAAATTAGGCTATGTGTCCTAACTTACCCCTTATTGATGTTAATGATAACAATATTGCTCTCGAATATCCATCTGTTCAGGAATACAGTGAGGGAAAGGGTAAGGAACCTAACTAATTATTAGGTTCCTTTAAAGACCTCAATGAATCATCATTTGTTTAAACTATCAGTGGACAATTAGGTTGTTTTTAGATTTCTGTGTTTACAACAAATTAGTAATGAAAATATTTATAGCCATATTTTTGCATATTTGTGTGATTTTTATCTTTAGGCTAAATTTCTAAAATTTAAATCACTGAGCCAAATATTTTTGCACATTAAAATTTTTATAGATATTTCCAAGGATTATCTAAAATTTCACTAATTTATACTCACAACAATAATGTGTTAAGTGATTTTTTTCTGCTATGACATCTGATAAGTTGATTATTCATTCTATTTTTATAGGGTTGAGCAAAGTATCACATATTTACTGTCATCTGTCTATTCTTCTGTAAATTTCATATTTATATCCTATAACATGTTTTTCTATTTTTCTTTTTAAAACTTTATTTGTAAAGACTTCTTTTATATTGAAGAATTTTATTCCTTCTCAGCATATGTATGTAAATAGTATTTTTTAAGTTGTCCTTTATTTTTAACATTCTTTATGTATCTTTAACATGCATTTGTTCTTGGATTTTATGTATTTAAATTGCTTACTGTTTTTCTTTATGGCTTCAGAACATCAGGTTTAGAAAATTCTTTTTTTCTATCCACTTCAAAATTATACAATAGCTATCATTTTCTTTACTCCCACAATTTTCTCTGCATTGAATGGGGAAGTGGGGTGATGTATTAAGCCTGACTGTTTTCAAATTTTCCTTCCTATAAAAATTGAATAATGTTTGAAGATGGATCAGAGACAGCAGAAAGTGAAGTAAGTTGAGTCAACTTAAGCTGCTAAAAAAGCCAAAAACAAATGCAGAAAAGAGAGTGCATAAACAAAGAACTCTTGGAAGAACATAGGGGTAAGAAGTATCTGTGATAGGGAGGAGTTGATAAGCTTCTCTAAAAAAGGATGATTCAAAAGATTGAGAGATTCCTTCTGTGTAATGTAGAAGGAAAGGCAGATAATAGGTTGTGTTTTCCTTAACACTGAGTGGTGGGAAGATTGTATCTATTTTTGTTTCAATTTGCTCTGATTTCCAAAACAGCTTTAAACATAATGCTCTACTTTATTTGTAGCTCACTTACCAATAGTTCTGACTTATTCAAGCATAAGGAATTCCTTAACATCCCAAAAGTACTTATTCCCTTATTACCTGCTAGTAAATTATGCAATAAATGTTATTGTCAAATATGGAATACTAAAGTGTGACTTGTAATCTATTATTGTAACTTTAAATTGGAATTAGCTCTAGAGTCAAAATAGATTATAATTTTTTAAAATTTTAATCAATTTTATACTTTTTGTTAATAAGATGACTTAACATTAACTTTATAATTTTAAAATCAAGTGTTTCACATTAATTGGATTAAAGAAATATATTAAATATCTTTAAGCACTAGAAGCATTAGTGGAAAATTTTTATGATTTTGGTAAGTGACAAGAATTAATATGGAAAAATCAAAAGCAATTTAGGGAAGGTAGACACAATTAACAAACTATATAGAACTAATTTTATTATTTTATTTTGGTATCAGAAATATCTACCATAAAATGTTATATAGCAAGTAATAGAGTAAATATTTAAAATGTATATGATGTTAGATGATTAATATACCTAGTACAAAGAATATCTCAAAGTGATCAGAAAAAGACCAAGCCCTTCCCAAATTGACAAAATATTTCAGTAATCAATTTAAATTAGAGGGAAACCTAACAGCCAAAAAAATTGTGACAGGAATCTAAACCATTTTTGATTAATGCCTGCATTAATGAGATTTATTTTATACATCATTTTGAAAGACAAAATAGAACTACAGCCTCTAATTTTGGTGAGAATGTGAGGAATGGACACTCATACATTGTTAATAGAAACAATCGTTGCTATAGCTTTTATGAAATGTAAATTGCCTCTACCTTTAACATTAAAAGAATAAGCCCACGACCTACCATTTTTCCAGAAATCCTACTTTTGGGGATCTATTACATAGAAGGAGTATCCATATATGGATACAAATTAGAGAGATGTAGATATAAATATATGTATACATATATACAGATAGATATATAGAAATATATTGCAGCATTGGTTTACTGAAAAGATATTGGCAAAAAATTGAATGTCTATCAATATTTACCATGAAGAAATCATTAGTGTCATGTAAAGATATTGCATAATGCTACAAAACTATTATTAAAAAAAGAGGTAGCTCTATAGTTATTGACTTGATATACTATAAATTAAAAAAACCCCAAAATATGGGAAAAATTTGAAAAGTATGATTACATTTTGGTAAAATAGCAATAAAATGCCTTAAGTGTGAGTGTGTGTATTAATGTTATGGAAGGAAATATTTATATCAATCTGTTAGTGGATGGAGAGGGAATTTAAGGTTAGGAATTCTAGAACAACTACTTACTTTATGCATTGTTTAAATGTTTGCAGAGAATAGATTTCTACTGTTGTAAATATTAAATACAAATTTAATATAAGAAATGTGCAAATAAAAGACAATTGGAATCAAAGTAAATAAGTATGAAAAAACAAAAAGGATTTTTTAAAAATTATCATTATTATAAACACATGGTTTTGGGTCCCTAAATTTGTACATTTTATTTAAAAAAAAATTCTCACAAAGTAGGAAGTTAACAATTCTATCATGAATTGGCCATTTCCATTGAACTATTTGAGTGTCAACATTTAAACACATATGCTGCTATTGTAAATTACATGACAAAAGGATGTTTAACTTACATAGGATTTTTTTTTCCAATCTATGCTGGAATGCATTCATTCTTACATTAGTTTTCAAATTAAATTTAAAATATATATATAATTAAAGGGTTACCAATGTGCTGTTTGCTAAGGTCAATTCAGACAAATTAGGGAATAGCTGAGCATTTAAATAGATTATCATTTTGAACTATGTTTTCATCCAATTAGGATGATTTTAAATGAAACTTGGAATTTTCTAAAATAAAAAATATATGTCTAGACATTATTGATCTTCTAGTTTAGTAGTATAAAATAGTATTAAAGCAAATGGAATCCTTCCTTTCCTGGGATATCATTAGTCACAGTCTCAATACAGGTAGGTCTAAAGCTGGTTCAGTTGAGGACCCTACCTAGAGATATTATGGCTTCTACCACTACCACCTCCTGCTCCCACACCCTCGTCATGTACTATGATGCTAAATGGACAGGGGAAAGGGGAAATATGGAAAAACATAGATTTTTACAACAAAATTTTATCCCAGTCACATCCAGCCTGAATGACAGATAAAAGCAGAACTGATTTGCTCTTCTCCTGAGTGCCTTTCCCCAAAGTGCCACATATCAACACTTTCAAAAGTAATATGTTGACAGGATAGTTATTAAAACTGTAAAAGTAGAGGAAGTGTGTAAAAGTAAAACCTGGAAGCTGTCAGAGGATTGTGCTATTCGTACCAGCTTCTTCCCAACCAAACAATTGGACAGGCCCTGCAGAGACTTGCCCCTTGGCTTGGTTCCTTTGATGATGAAACCCTGACTTTCCTAAATCCTCCCACCTCTCTCCAACACAAATACCACAAAGGAATCTGGGCCGCTATGGAGCTCAGTTAAAAGCAAAGCACAAAACTCACTGTTTAATTTTTAGGCCCAGCAAATAATAGTTTAAAAATTTTTTTGAATTGGAGAAATCTGAAATTGCAAGTGGAGTTTGGAGATATATGAAATTATAAATGTTTACATGGTATATCCCCTTTTATTATTAACCATTTTCAACTCACATTCTCCATAACTTATTAGATTGATGACTGACTTATTCACTCATTTGTTTATTCATCTGGTAGATCAAAATTTACTGTATGTATTATTCAGAGTTCTCCAGAGAAACAGAATAGGATGCACACACACACACACATTTATGTGTATATATATATCTATATTTATATATCTGTCTATCCATCCATCCATCCATCCATCCATCCATATACCTATCTATTGAGAGAGATTTTAAGGAAGTAATTCATGAAATTGTGGATGCTAGCAAGTTCAAAATCTTTATGGCATCCTGACAGGCTGGAGACCCAGAGAAGAGTTGATGTTTCAGCATCAGTCTGAAGACAGTCTGAATGTAGGCTCCCTTCCTGTGTGAGGGCCCTCAGTCTTTTTTTCTTAAGCCCTTCAACTGATTGGATGAGGCTCACCCACATTATGGAGGGTAATCTGCTTTATTCAAAGTCTACTGATTTAAATGTTAATCACATCTAAAAAATACCTTTCACAGAAACATCAAGACTTGCATTTGATGAAACAGCTGGGTACTGCAGCCTAGCCAAGTTAACACACACATTTAATCATCACTGATTTTCAAATACAAAAAGCCTAAAAATCTGTTCAGTACATAACCTCATGGTAGAGATGGAAAGGGAGGGAAAAGAAGATGAGGGACAGGCACAGGGTTAACTAACTGGATTGCAATAGAAGAAGCAAAGTAACAGATACTTACAAAATGTCAAGGGAGCTGAGAGTAGGAAGTGAAGAATTTTTCATGAATAAAAAAAAAAGATGCATTGATGTTCAAGATGCCTTCCTCTTGTCCATATATTTGGCCCAGAAGAGCAGTTGCTCTAGTCAGAGAGAAATCTAAAGAGATGTGTGATCTCTACCTTGGGGCTAATGTGGAACTTGTTCTAGGCTCAGTTCCAAAATATTTGCAAACTTAAGCTGGGATTCGATTTTATAGTGAAATTTAATATGCATTGGGATCTTTCTTAGTTTGAGGCATTGTCTTTAAAAATCTCATTCCCCCAGATAGATTTTATTTTATAAGCATTGTATATGACTGTTTGAATAAATGTGCAGAGTTTTTGGAAGACTGTTTTTAACTGCTTTAGACTGTGAGCTATGCAGTTTTTCCATATGAAATTTTCATAGTAGAATCTTTGCTTCAGCAAATTGCAAAGTGTTTTTTTTTTCTTTTGTTTCAGAGTTTTGGCAGCTAAATTCACTCTGAGCACAGTGGGCTGTCTTTCTCCAGCACACTGCATTAGAAAAAGAGTTTTACACCCTAAGGGTTTTAGAGTATCTTTGTTCAGCAAAGAATTGAATCATATTCCTGAAAGTGGATCTGTTTCTTTCAAGGCTTAATTTAAATGATCATTGACAAATCAAGCTAGACATTAATTAGCTCTCCTATTGAAATTAATGTATTTTATACGTATTAATGTGAATATCACAGGAGGCACACTGTCAAACTAGATTTCGTAAAGGAATGTTACATACCTTCCAAATAATTTGTACTGGTAAAAGTTTCTAGAATTCTATCTCATCCTGTACTATTCTCCCTGCTATTTGTGTTTTGGTCACACTGGCCTCCAAGTTCCTTGATTTTTCAAGATTTTTCTCATTTTAGGGTCTTCATATTTCCAGTTCCAACTGGGCCTGGAAAATTAATTTCCTGTTTCTCCCATGACTTGCCTTTCCTTATCCTTTGAGTCTTAACTTCTGTTTCACCTCCTAAGAGAAGCTGTCTTTGGCCATCCTGCTGTAGTAAGCCTCCTCACCACCCATTTCTCATCTGTGGTCCTCCTCTCTCTATTGCAGTACACTCTTTATTTCCATCAGATTATTTATTGTAATCTTAAATTATTTTGCTTATTTATTTTCTCAAATAGAGTCTGTTTTCCCCACTAGGAAGTATGTTTCATTAGAACAAAGAACTTGTCTTTTTTTTTCACAGCTGCATCCTCAGCAGAAAATGTGAACATATTTATATTTCTTGACAAAACACTGGAAACAAAACAATGTATTCATGACAAGCAAAATGTTCTTGAAAGTAAGTTTCTTGGAAAAAGTTGAGTATATAATAAAATCATACTTTCTGCTTTATTTTAAATGAGATGTCAATAATGATACACATCATACTCCTAAGTATGTGTGAAATAAAAGGCCATACACAGAATTTACAAAACGAAATGGTCTACAACTTTGGACCCTCTGTCCATGACAAGGATACAAAAGAAAGGGTCATTTTTTTTTTTTTTTTTTTTTTTTGCGGTACGCGGGCCTCTCACTGTTGTGGCCTCTCCCGTTGCGGAGCACAGGCTCCAGACGCACAGGCTCAGCGGCCATGGCTCACGGGCCCAGCCGCTCCGCGGCATGTGGGATCTTCCCGGACCGGGGCACGAACCCATGTCCCCTGCATCAGCAGGTGGACTCTCAACCACTGTGCCACCAGGGAAGCCCCAAGGGTCATATTTTATGGAGGCAAGAAAACTTTGTGAAGATATTGCTTTGGGGAAAGTTGTGTTGTTGGTCACCTGGCCTCCCACTTCATTCAACCTTCTCAAACATACAGAGGTGATAGAAATAAGATCAGAATGAGACTTGGAGAATATATAAATCTGGAGCTGACTCAGCCAAAGAAATCCAAAGGCTCCTGGGCAGTAGGATAAAAATGATAGTTTTGTGAGCGACTTACATTCTCAGAAATTTTCATTGCTGGAGGTGAACACATATTCCTTGGGGCTTAGAAAGGAGCCACAAACAATCATCCAGAATTAGAATAGAGATACCTGTACCCAGGTCAAAGAATTAGCAGGAGAAGAGTACCTACCTAAACATGGAACTCTCTGAAGGACCTAAGAAACCCCACAAGAGAAGGTGTAAGATTTAAACATCTACCATGTCCAAAGAGCATAAAGCCACTCATACAAGTAAAATGATGAGGATGAAGTAAGAATTGGTTTTCCATCCTTTACCTTTTCTTACCATCTCTCCCAACCTCCCACTTCCCTTCCATGCTTCCTTCAACCTTAGCCAAAGTCCATAACACTGACTAAGAAAAGATAGAACATTAGAGCAGGGAGAGAGTGTAGATGCTGACCTCACCCCATACCCCAAAGACAGGCAGTATCTATTATAAATCTTAGTTCAGAAGTTGTTGAAAAGTTCTAATTTTGAATGGAGATTAAAGCATTTGAGTCATAGCTGAGTAGTACCACAACTGGAGAAATGCCTCTTGACTAAGATGAAACAGAAAATTCATGGAATCTGACTAAATATGCATCCCTCCACGGGAGGAGAAGATTACCCCCACTGAGTAAGTTTTAAAGAGTCAGAGAGAAAAAAAAAAACAGTGTGTTGATTTCATCTCATGAATCAGGTATTCCAACACATCAGTTACAGGAAATTTTGTTACCCTAATTATTCTTTTAAAAAATTACGGCTGAAATTTGTCTCTCTTTCAATCTATTCTCCATACAGCAGTCATATTTTAAAAGCTCAAATTAGATTATGACAATCCTCTCTCAAAACTCTCCAAGTGCCCTTTAATGCCTTTAGAATAAAATTTAATCTCCTGGACCATAGTGTATAGGGGCTATCTGTTTTGCTTGTTGCCCAATTCGCTGACACATTTCCTTCAATCCCTGTTCCTTAAGCACGTTGCCTTACTTTTCATTCTTACACATGCCAAGCTCATTCCTGCTGAGAGTACTGTTTCTCCAGCCTGATATATTTTGGTCCTGGATTTCATGGCTGTTTCCTTAGACACAGAGGTCTTACCACAATTCTTCCCTCTTCAGTTAGAACCTCTCTTATCTCATAAAGACTCTTTATCCCTGGCCCACTGTGGACTTGCTCTACCACTCTCTACTTCATCAACTAGATTTATTTTCTTCATATGATTTATCATGTGAGATTACTTATTTTTTATAATGTTTGCTTTCTGTTGTTTGTGACTTGCATCAGATTATAAACTGCATGAGTGTAGTGAATAAATTGGTTGTTTACCACTGAATTCTTTGGGACATAGTTATGTGCTCAGTACATTTGGCTGGATTGAGAATTAAGACAAAAACCTTTAATTAAACATGAAATTATCATATAGCTGAATTTATTTTTCTTTTAAAACAAATTGATTGTGACCTTAAAAAATCCATTACATGTAACTCATTACTTTATTTTTATGCCACAGTAGCTTTAAATTTGTGTCTTATTTTTCAGATAGTTCAATTAGACATATATAGGTTATGTCAAACATATCGGTAAAATATCAAACATTATTTTTTTATATGGAGTCAAACATTTAAGTATTTTTAGATAGGGTAGACTTATGTTTATACAGAACAGTTGGCCAATAGGACAGTCCAGTTTATAGAATATTTTAAGTTATCAAATAGAACAGGCATTGATAAATAACTTCTCTGGAATCAGATTAAAGAAATCAATTTAAAACTGAAGGTCGGTTTTTCTGTTGTTTCGATGACTGAATACACTCCAGAATATTGCTGGACATTAATAAGAATACTGTAGAATCACAGGTATTAGTGCTGGGTAGGGTCTTAGGATCTTCTGCATCTCTAAGGGTCCACTTGTTCCTACTTCTCAACTTCCAATAAGTAAAATGCTATTCACAGGGGTAGGAGTGGGAGTGTAAATAGAACTGAATTCCATGTTTTTTTTCTTCGCATAAAAGTGCCACACTATCTTAACAAAACTGTCTAGGAATAGACAGAATTTATTCCTCATAATCAAATCTTATTTTCTTCTCTCAATATCTTGATAGAAATTACTTAATTTTAGGGTTGTTTTTTTTTTCTCCAAGTCTGCAAACTTCCAGAACTGAATTAGACTACTGTGTAATGGGAAGGATGAGATATGAGTGTGCCTAGCAAGCATCTAAGTGGAAATGCTACTAGAGTTCTAACTTGCTCATCATTAGTTAAATGTTCATCTCATAAATCACTGTATGTTTATAACCGTCCTCTTAATATCACTCAAATAATGTGGCAGAAAACATCATAATATGGTACAGTGGCTCTTTATGTACCACTTTATAGTTTTTTTTAATTAACTAAAACTTGATTTCATTTGATCATCTGTAAAAACAGGGAAAAGAAAGCACCAAATCTCCAAGGTAATTTTGCATGAGGATCAAGTGAGATACAATGTGTGTAACAGTGTTTTGTTCCTATAAGATGTTGTGTTTTCATTTAACATGCCTTGTACTACATTGCATTCCAATTAATTTTTAAATTTAAGTTTGTTATAGTGGTGAGTGTTAGGTTATTAGGTAAAGCAAAAGTTTTAATTGATTAATAAAAGGTTTTATTTTATATATCTACCTCATTTTAAACAACAGTCTTGGCCTGATATTTCAGAGAAGAGAGAGAGAGAGGAGAGAGAGAGATGAAAGGGGAATGAGAACAGATCCAAAGTAGTCTTTGAAGGAAAAAAAAAATTACTTATGGGTGATAAAATATAAGTAATTCAATACTTTGAAAATATTTTTTGAAAATGTAATTCATTTTCTTTTCTTAGGAAGTTGGACTGTGGAAAGCAGTTCTCTCTGTAACAGGCTGTAATGTCCCCAACAGAAGTGTACGTATATGCCACCATGAGAAGGAAGGGCAGGACTTAGAAGAAATCTTGGCCTGAGGGAAAGAGCAGAAAACTGGCACTGTTTGATCTTCTTATAATTGTGGGAAGAACTGGATACAGAGGAGAAGCACCCAGTGAGACATTTTTGTCATGATCCTTCAGATCTGGACAAAATTTTATTTTCCATATGTGGCTCTGTGAAGAGACCAGCTCTCTGTTCTCTCACAGCCTGGGGCACTTAGGAGTCAGTCAGCTCACACACAGATACAGCACTCCCAAACCTCCCTTGGATGCCATGTAGTGTGAAGGACCTGGAAATTCCTCTACTCCCCGAGGAGAGTTGAGGCAATTGCTGAATCTGAGTGGGTAGATGGCCAAAGGGAATCCCTGAGAGGTGGGGAGTAATCTTACTCTTGAGGTCTGTATGGATGACCAGTTTTCCTGGGGAAAAATGAAAATTATAGCCAGTACTCAAATTGTGCCAACAAGTACTGGATCAAGGGGTACTGGGGGTGCCAGTGATCACATGTTCTAATCTACCTAAGATTCATCCCACCTGTTAACCAGACTCAGATTTCAAAATTAAAAGCCAGCATTACACCTAATGTCCAGGTGACAGGAGGCATCATCATGGAAATCAGAGGAGCCATAAGATAGCACAAGGTCTCACTCATATAGATTGGATGCATGTGCTCCAACATAGGAAGTTATTTAAGGTCCCACTTTCTACATATACTGCAGATGCCATCTGGTAGTAATATGGAAACGGAAAGGAAGCCTCAAAGATTAAAAACGTATCAGTTATAAAGCAGAAAGTAGCACACCACTGTAAAGCAATTATACTCCAATAAAGACGTTAAAAAAAAAAAAGTCGCACAAAGCTTGTTTTCTATGGCCCCAAAGTGTTCATCTTAGTATATTTATCTTTCAAATAATATAAGAAAGCCTTATTGTAACTATTCCAGTTAGTTGAATTATGATACTAATAAACACCCGTTGGAATAAATTCAGTCAATAAAGAGTCTAAACACATACACACGCACAAAAAATTTATCAAGAAAATAAAAAGACTGAGTTATCCATAGTTACTCTTTACGTTATTGGATAGGATTAAGTTTATCAAATTGGAATATCCCTATCCTCTATATGTCTGTCTGTCTATCTACCTACTACCTACCTATCTATTTTTTTCCACACTACTCCCTAGTGCCCAGTATGGTAGATTAATATAAGCAAGAAAAAATATGATGAAAGATTATCTTTGATTATCTGAATGCATCCCTGATAAATGCACTATAATAAATAGATTCATATTAGTGTTATCTTACAAACACAAAAAAAGGAAATACTTCTGTTTATATTATTGACAATTTCTTCAGATAAACTTTAAAGTTAAAATTAGAATTGGTTTGAAGGAAAAATTTTAAGACATGGCTTTTAAAGAGAACACTTAAAATTGAACATAATCTAACCATTTATAAAATCCTTCATCATCTCTTCCGCTTATTTTATTTTTTTAATTAGTATTTTTATTGTCATGTATTTTATATTATTTTTTGATAATTTTATACATTGCAAAATGATCACACAGTAAGTCTAGTTAACATCTGTCACCATACATAGCTACAAAAGAATTATTTTTCTTGTGATGAGGACTTTTAAGATTTACTCTTAGCAACTTTCAAATGTACAATACAGTAGTACAGTACTAACAATATTTAATTTTTAAATACTAGTTACTATTTCAAAAATTTGCAGCAGAGTAGGAAGTTATATTTGCAGTATGCTTTTATCATTGTCCAATTATGATTACAAGTAGAAATTAGTCTTTTTTTCAGCAGTCCACTTGCCTCTCTTGTCAGAAAACATAGAATTATTTATTAAAAGATGTCTTCCAGAATTGGACTCTATGTGGATTTGGGGGATTATTGGTAAATACAGCAAATTAATGGCTTGTCTTTTTTTTTTTTTACCCTTTCCTTGCTCGGGCAATTCCTGTCTGGACAATATGCTGCAGTATTTGTGATTCTTTCCTGAGCAGTTGAGCAAAATCTTATCTAGTTAATCTGAATATCCCCTCACCTTACATCTCAGATTGTTCATTTGATACTCTCAATTCAACTTGCTATGGAAACTGGGATAGTGGTATGCATATTGGAAATTCACAGATGAATTAATATATTTATTCAATAATTCAGTATCTCTTTGATTAAGTTATTTGCTAGAGATACTAACAGAGTAACGTTGAATTTTGTCCCTAAGCACCTGGTATAGGTGCTAATATGTAAATAAGCAAAAGAGCAGTTCCCAAAGGAGAGCAGCAGCAACCGCTGACCGGAAGATGCATCCATGCATAATAAAGAGCTAGATGCATCTCACTTTAGCTGTAGGACAGAAAAGCATGTCATAGGTCTGTGATGACGAGGCAAAGGAAAGGTTAATTCTAATAAACTCATCTTTCTCCACCCTAACTGATTAACAATAAGATTCATTAGAAGTATTTAGCTTATAGATATATGAAATTTCAATTTTGTATTTCTCCTATAATTTGAGAATAATCCTATAGATGACACAGGGAGACCTATTCTATATAAAAACAATTAATTAATTTTACATCTTTATTGGAGTATAATTGTTTTACAATGGTGTGTTAGTTTCTGCTTTATAACAAAGTGAATCAGTTATACATATACATATGTTCCCATATCTCTTCCCTCCTGCATCTTCCTCCCTCCCACCCTCCCTATCCCACCCCTCTAGGTGGTCACAAAGCACGGAGCTGATCTCCCTGTGCTATAAGGCTGCTTCCCACTACCTATCTATTTTAGGTTTGGTAGTGTATATACGTCCATGCCACTCTCTCACTTTGTCACAGCTTACCCTTCCCCCTCCCCATATCCTCAAGTCCATTCTCTAGTAGGTCTGTGTCCTTATGCCCATCTTACCCCTAGGTTCTTCATGACATTTTTTTCCCTCTGATATTCCATATATATGTGTTAGCATATGGTATTTGTCTTTCTCTTTCTGACTTACTTCGCTCTGTATGACAGACTCTAGGTCCATCCACCTCACTACAAATAACTCAATTTCGTTTCTTTTTATGGCTGAGTAATATTCCATTGTATATATGTGCCACATCTTTATCCATTCATCCGATGATGGACACTTAGGTTGCTTCCATCTACTGTCTATTGTAAATAGAGCTGCAATGAACATCTTGGTACATGACTCTTTTTGAATTATGGTTTTCTCAGGGTATATGCCCAGTAGTGGGATTGCTGGGTCATATGGTAGTTCTATTTGTAGTTTTTTAAGTGAACCTCCATACTGTTCACCATTGTGGCTGTACCAGTTCACATTCCCATCAGCAGTGCAAGAGTGTTCCCTTTTCTCCACACCCTCTCCAGCATTTATTGTTTCTAGATTTTTTGATGATGGCCATATAGACCAGTGTGAGATGATATCTCATTGTAGTTTTGATTTGCATTTCTCTAATGATTAGTGATGTTGAGCATTCTTTCATGTGTTTGTTGGCAATCTGTATATCTTCTTTGGAGAAATGTCTATTTAGGTCTTCTGCCCATTTTTGGATTGGGTTGTTTGTTGTTTTGTTATTGAGTTGCATGAGCTGCTTATAAATTTTGGAGATTATTCCTTTGTCAGTTGCTTCATTTGCAAATATTTTCTCCCATTCTGAGGGTTGTCTTTTGGTCTTGTTTATGGTTTCCTTTGCTGTGCAAAAGCTTTTAAGTTTCATTAGGTCTCATTTGTTTATTTTTATTGTTTTATTTCTCTAGGAGGTGGGTCAAAAAGGATCTTGCTGTGATTTATGTCATAGAGTGTCCTGCCTATATTTTCCTGTAAGACTTTGATAGTTTCTGGCCTTACATTTAGGTCTTTAATCCATTTTGAGCTTATTTTTGTGTATGGTGTTAGGGAGTGTTCTAATCTCATACTTTTACATGTACCTGTCCAGTTTTCCCAGCACCATTTATTGAAGAGGCTGTCCTTTCTCCACTGTACATTCCTGCCTCCTTTATCAAAGATAAGGTGACCATATGTGTGTGGGTTTATCTCTGGGATTTCTATCCTGTTCCATTGATCTATCTTTCTATTTTCGTGCCAGTACCATACTGTCTTGATTACTGTAGCTTTGTAATATAGTCTGAAGTCAGGGAGCCTGATTCCTCCAGCTCCATTTTACATTCTCAAAATTGCTTTGGCTAATCGGGGTCTTTTGTGTTTCCATACAAATTGTGATTTTTTTTGTTCTAGTTCTGTGAAAAATGCCAGTGGTATTTTGATAGGGATTGCATTGAATCTGTAGATTGCTTTGGGTAGTAGAGTCATTTTCACAATGTTGATTCTTCCAATCCAAGAACATGGTATATCTCTCCATCTATTTGTATCACCTTTAATTTCTTTCATCAGTGTCTTACAATTTTCTGCATACAGGTCTTTTGTCTCCTTAGGTAGGTTTATTCCTAGATATTTTATTCTTTTTGTTGCAATGGTAAATGGGAGTGTTTTCTTAATTTCAGTTTCAGATTTTTCATCATTATATAGGAATGCAAGAGATTTCTGTGCATTAATTTGGTATCCTGCTACTTTACCAAATTCACTGATTAGCTCTAGTAGTTTTCTGGTAGCATCTTTAGGATTCTCTATGTATAGTATCAAGTCATCTGTAAACAGTGACAGTTTTACTTCTTCTTTTCCAATTTGGATTCCTTTCATTTCCTTTTCTTCTCTGATTGCTGTGGCTAAAACTTCCAAAACTATGTTGAATAAGAGTGGTGAGAGTGGGCAACCTTGTCTTGTTCCTGATTTTAGTGGAAATGGTTTCAGTTTTTCACCATTGAGGATGATGTTGGCTATGGGTTTGTCATATATGGCCTTTCTTATGTTGAGGAACGTTCCCTCTATGCCTACTTTCTGAAGGGTTTTTATCATAAATTGGTGTTGAATTTTGTTGAAAGCTTTCTCTGCATCTATTGAGATGATCATATGGTTTTTCACCTTCAATATGTTAACATGCTGTATCACATTGATTGATTTGCATATATTGAAGAATCCTTGCATCCTGGAATAAACCCCACTTGATCATGGTGTATGATCCTTTTAATGTGCTGTTGGATTCTGTTTGCTAGTATTTTGTTGAGGATTTTTGCGTCTATGTTCATCAGTGATATTGGCCTGTAGTTTTCTTTCTTTGTGATATCCTTGTCTGGTTTTGGTATCAGGGTGATGGTGGCCTCATAGAATGAGTTTGGGAGTGTTCCTCCCTCTGCTATATTTTGGAAGAGTTTGAGAAGGATAGGTGTTAGCTCTTCTCTAAATGTTTGATAGAATTTGCCTGTGAAGCCATCTGGTCCTGGGCTTTTGTTTGTTGGAAGATTTTTAATCACAGTTTCAATTTCAGTGCTTGTGATTGGTCTGTTCATAGTTCTATTTCTTCCTGATTCAGTCTTGGCAGGTTGTGCATTTCTAAGAATTTGTCCATTTCTTCCAGGTTGTCTGTTTTATTGGCATAGAGTTGCTTGTAGTAATCTCTCATGATCTTTTGTATTTCTGCACTGTCAGTTGTTACTTCTCCTTTTTCATTTATAATTCTGTTGATTTGACTCTTCTGCCTTTTTTTGTTGATGAGTCTGGCTAATGGTTTATCAATTTTGTTTATCTTCTCAAAGAACCAGCTTTTAGTTTTATTGATCTTTGCTATCATTTCCTTCATTTCTTTTTCATTTATTTCTGATCTGATCTGTATGATTTCTTTCCTTCTGCTAACTTTGGGGTTATTTTGTTCTCCTTTCTCTAATTGCTTTAGGTGCAAGGTTAGGTTTTTTATTCAAGATGTTTCCTGTTTCTTAAGGTAGGATTGTATTGCTATAAACTTCCCTCTTAGAACTGCTTTTGCTGCATCCCATAGGTTTCGGGTCGTTTTGTCTCCATTGTCATTTGTTTCTAGGCAGTTTTTGATTTCCTCTTTGATTTCTTCAGTGATCACTTAGTTATTAAGTCGTGTATTGTTTAGCCTCCATGTGTTTGTATTTTTTACAGATCCTTTCCTGTAATTGATATCTAGTCTCATAGCATTGTGGTTGGAAAAGATACTTGATACAATTTCAATTTTCTTAAGTTTACCAAGGCTTGATTTGTGACCCAGGATGTGATCTATCCTGGAGAATGTTCCATGAGCACTTGAGAAAAATGTGTATTCTGTTGTTTTTGGATGGAATGTCCTATAAATGTCAATGAAGTCCAACTTATTTAATGTATCATTTAAAGCTTGTGTTTCCTTATTTTCATTTTGGATGATCTGTCCATTGGTGAAAGTGGGGTGTTAACGTCCCCTACTATGAATGTGTTACTGTCGATTTCCCCTTTTATGGCTGTTAGTATTTGCCTTATGTATAGAGGTGCTCCTATGTTGGGTGCATAAATATTTTCAATTGTTACATCTTCTTCTTGGATCGACCCATTGATCATTATATAGTGTCCTTCTTTGTCTCTTGTAGTAGTCTTTATTTTAAAGTCTATTTTGTCTGATATGAGAATTGCTACCCCAGCTTTCCTTTGGTTTCCATTTGCATGGAATATGTTTTTCCATCCCCTCACTTTCAGTTTGTATGTGTCCCTAGGTCTGAAGTGGGTCTCTTGTAGACAGCATATATATGGGTCTTGTTTTTGTATCCATTCAGCCAGTCTGTGTCTTTTGGTGGGAGCATTTAATCCATTTATATTTAAGGTAATTATTGATATGTATGTTCCTATTCCCATTTTCTTAATTGTTTTGGGTTCATTATTGTAGGTCTTTTCCTTCTCTTTTGTTTCTTGCCTAGAGAAGTTCCTTTAGCATTTGTTGTAAACCTGGTTTGGTGGTGCTGAATTCTCTCAGCTTTTGCTTGTCTGTAAAGGTTTTAATCTCTCCATCAAATCTGAATGAGATCCTTGCTGGGTAGAGGAACCTTGGTTGTAGGTTTTTCTCCTTGATCATTTTAAATATGTCCTGCCACTCCCTTCTGGCTTGCAGAGTTTCTGCTGAAAGATTAGCTGTTAACCTTATGGGGATTCCCTTGTATGTTATTTGTTGTTTTTCCCTTGCTGCTTTTAATACGCTTTCTTTTTATTTAATTTTTGATAGTTTGATTAATATGTGTCTTGGTGTATTTCTCCTTGGATTTATCCTGTATGGGACTGTCTGTGCTTCCTGGACTTGATTAACTGTTTCCTTTCCCATATTAGGGAAGTTTTAAACTATAATTTCTTCAAATATTTTCTCAGTCCCTTTCTTTTTCTCTTCTTCTTCTGGAACCCCTATAATTCGAATGTTGGTGTGTTTAATGTTGTCCCAGAGGTCTCTGAGACTGTCCTCAGTTCTTTTCATTCTTTTTTCTTTATTCTGCTCTGCAGTAGTTATTTCCACTCTTTTATCTTCCAGGTCACTTATCCGTTCTTCTGCCTCAGTTATTCTGCTATTGATCCCATCTAGAGTATTTTGCATTTCATTTATTGTGTTGTTCATCATTGTTTGTTTCATCTTTAGTTCTTCTAGGTCCTTGTTAAATGTTTCTTGCATTTTCTCTATTCTATTTCCAAGATTTTGGATCATCTTTACTATAATTATTCTGAATTCTTTTCCAGGTAGACTGCCTATTTCCTCTTCATTTGTTAGGTCTGGTGGGTTTTTATCTTGCTCCTTCATCTGCTGTGTGTTTTTCTGTCTTCTCATTTTGCTTATCTTACTGTGTTTGGGGTCTCCTTTTTGCATGCTGCAGGTTCATAGTTTCTGTAGTCTTCCTAGTGGAGGGGTCTAGTGCCTGTGTTCTGGTGGATGAGGCTGGATCTTGTCTTTCTGATGGGCAGGTCCACGTCTGGTGGTGTGTTTTGGGGTGTCTGTGGCCTTATTATGATTTTAGGCAGCCTCTCTGCTAATGGGTGGGGTTGTGTTCCTGTCTTTCTAGTTGTCTGGCATACGGTGTCCAGCACTGTAGCTTGCTGGTCGTTGAGTGAAGCTGGGTGTTGGTGTTGAGATGGAGATCTCTGGGAGATTTTCGCCGTTTGATATTACGTGGAGTTGGGAGGTCTCTTGTGGACCAGTGTCCTGAAGTTGGCTCTCCCACCTCAGAGGCACAGCACTGACTCCTGGCTGCAGCACCAAGAGCCTTTCATGCACATGGCTCAGAATAAAAGGGAGAAAAAGTAGAAAGAAAGGATAAAATAAAATAAAGTAAGATAAAATAAAATAAAGTTATTAAAATAACAATTATTAAGAAAAAACATTTTTAAAAAAGTAAAAACAAAAAACGGACAGACAGAACCCTAGGCCAAATGGTGAAAAAAATGCTATACAGACAAAAATCTCACACAGAAGCATACACATACACACAAAAAGAGAAAAAGGGGAAAAAATAATAAATATTGCTCTCAAAGTCCACCTCCTCAATTTGGGATGATTCGTTGTCTATTCATGTATTCCACCGATGAAGGGTACATCAAGTTGATTGTGGAGATTTAATCCGCTGCTCCTGAGGCTGCTGGGAGAAATTTCCCTTTTTCTTCTTTGTTCGCACAGCTCCCGAGGTTCAGCTTTGGATTTGGCCCTTCCTCTGCGTGTAGGTCGCCTGAGGGCATCTGTTCTTCGCTCAGACAGGACGGGGTTAAAGGATCAGCTGATTCGGGAGCTCTGGCTCACTCAGGCCGGCGGGAGGAAGGGGCATGGAGTGCAGGGCGGGTCTGCGGCGGCAGAGGCCGTTGTGACGTTGCACGAGCCTGAGGCGCGCCGTGCGTTCTCCTGGGGAAGTTGTCCGTGGATCCCGGCACCCTCTCAGTGGCGGGCTTCACAGGCTACCCGGAAGAGGGGTGTGGAGAGTGACCTGTGCTCGCACATAGGCTTCTTGGTGGCGGCAGCAGCAGCCTTTAGCGTCTCCTGCCCGTCTCTGGGGTCCGCGCTTTTAGCCGCGGCTCGCGCCTGTCTCTGGAGCTCCTTTAAGCAGCGCTCTTAATCCCCTCTCCTCGCGCACCAGGAAACAAAGAGGGAAGAAAAAGTCTCTTCGGCAGTTCCAGACCTTTTCCCGGACTCCCTCCCGGCTAGCCGTGGCGCACTAGCCCCTTTAGGCAGTGTTCACGCCGCCAACCTCAGCCCTCTCCCACCGAAGCCGGAGCCTCAGCTCCCAGCCCCGCCCGTCCCTGCGGGTGAGCAGACAAGCCTCCTGGGCTGGTGAGTGCTGGTTGGCCCTGATCCTCTGTGCGGGAATCTCTCCGCTTTGCCCCCCGCACCCCTGTTGCTGCGCTCTCCTCCGCGGCCCCGAAGCTTCCCGCCTACGCCACACGCAGTCTCCGCCCGTGAGGGGGCTTCCTAGTGTGTGTGTAAACCTTTCCTCCTTCACGGCTCCATCCCGCTGGTGCAGGTACTGTCCCTATTCTTTTGTTTCTGTTTATTCTTTTTTCTTTTGCCCTATCCAGGTATGTGGGGAGTTTCTTACCTTTTGGGAGGTCTGAGGTCTTTTGCCAGCGTTCAGTAGGGGTTTTGTAGGAGTTGTTCCATGTGTAGATGTATTTCTGATGTATCTGTGGGGAGGAAGGTGATCTCCGCGATTTTAAATGCTTGAGGGTAGAGAACAATGAAGAAAAAGAAGATGGGGGAAGGGATAAGGGATTACAAAAACATACTTGTATGTTTGCTGCAGTGAATTCATAATACTTATTATGAAGCCAGAGCATCAATATAAACTGAACACAAACCAAAGATGAACTTGATAAGACTTTCAATTTTATGGAGGTATTAGATTTATCAATGAAGCAAACATTTATTTAGGACCCACTATGTGTCAAACACTATAAAAAGATGTTGGAAATAGAAGGTGAACTACAGAAGAGGAGGGGGAGAAAGACTCATAGTAATGCTTACTCAGCATCAGGTATTTTCTTACAAATTTACCTGAATTATTTGATTTGATTCTCATACTTATTTTATGAGATATTTTACTCCAGTTTTACATATAAGGAGACTGTGAAACTGATCACTGAGGTTAAATTGTCCAGGGCTATTTGGTTACTCTATTAGTCAGGAAAGTTGAGGCTATGGTACATGTCAAAGAAATACCAGAATCGTTAGAGGTTAACAGAATAAAGGTCTATCAGGTCTATTTCTTGACCGTGTTCTAGTCTTATATGGTTCAGGAAGCCCTCCTCAAAGTGGTGGCCCCGGGATCCAAGTTGCTTCCATGTTGCAGCTACAACACTACAGTCACAACATCAGAAATACCTACCTCTCAAAGTCATCATAGAGAGATTAAGGGGTGTAAGGATTGCACAAGGGGGATAATGACCAACCCTCAAAATGGCCACATTGCTTCCCTCATATCCATTGACCATACCAGTCATGTGGGTCCAGCTTAGTATAAAGAAACCTGGATAATATAGTTATCTTATGTGCTCGCAGAAGGAAATGGTTTGGTGCACATCTAACAAGTCTATACCGTGGTTACTAAGTAGCACAGGCAAGATTTCAACTTAGACTTATAGGGCACACCCTCTTAAATCACTAAGTGTTCCTTATGAAGAAATGTTTATACTGCAATGTGGTAAATAGAGCTAAGCAGAAAAAATCCAAACCAACATGGGAGAGTAAAAGAGGGCACTTAGTAGTTAGCAAGTCCTCATCAAACTCATACCAAAATCACATGTAACATTGAAGGTTGGTATTTGTCCTTCTGAATGAACAAGATGGCATGTCAGTGCTGCACTTTGTTCTGACACAGTGTTTCTTTGTAAAGGAAAGAATATTCTTAGGGCTTACCAGTTTTATTGTGTAGTTTTATTATAATGTTGTTTATATATCTAACCTAAAAAGGGGGATAAACTCTTCATGCTTTTCTCTTATTCAACTTTAAAATAAAATTTACACATGAAATATAAACATATCTGCAAAACCAATACAATTCAAATAACATGAAGATGACATATAAGATTGTTTTGTTGAATCTAAATTGCAGTTCCCATTGTGTCTATGATTTTGATTGCTCTGTTGCTGTTCCTTTGATTTTGGCACATCTCAAGTGCTGGTTACCCTCTGTGGCCTCACATTTCCTACCATTTTTTCCTGTTTGAATAAGTGGGAAACATTTTTTCATGCAGCACTTTCTAGTATCATTTGGCCTTCATGTGGCTTTGGTGCAAACACAGCATTTACACGTTAAGTTGGGCTCTGTCTTGTCTCTATTCCCTGTGACTTCTAAAGTAGCATTGACTGCAGGCAGCTTAATTATAAATATAACTGCAATCATGGGCACTGAAACTGTCTAACAGAACTCAAAATGTCAGGAATATCTTTTTAGTGTAGAACCTACAGATTTCTACAAATACCTGGGGATATATAGGGTCCTGTCCACAAACTGATAAGCAATGTCTTAGGGGGTGGGCTCTTTAAAACAGGAGAAAACCAGATGTACCTTGTTTTTATAGTGCTTTGCTTTATTACACTTTGCAGATATTGCATTTGTTTTTACAAATTGATTGATTGTGGCAACCCTGTGTCAAGCAAGTCTGTTGGTGCCGTTTTTCCAACAGCATTTGCTCACTTTGTGTTTCAGTGTTTCTTTGGTAATTCTCACAATATTTCAAACTTTTTCATTCTTATATTTGTTATGGTGATCTGTGATCAGTGATCTTTGATGTTCCTATTGCAAAAAGGTTACAGTTTACTGAAGGTTCAGTTATGGTTAGCATTTTTACCAATAAAGTATTTTTTTAATTAAGATATGTACCTTGTTTAGACATAATGCCATTGCATGCTTAATAGACTACAGTAAAATATAAACATACCTTTTATATGCACTGGGAAACCCCAAAATTTGTGTGACTCACTTTATTGTGATATTCACTTTATTGTTATATTTATTTTATTGTGGTGGTCTGGAACTGAACCCACAATGTCTCTGAGGTATGCCTGTAGCTAACTTGTTTTTTTTTTTTTTAAAGAAATATGAGTAAATGTCTCTACAGACAAATGTCTCTACAGAAGACATAGAACAGGGCTCTATTTCTTGATCCATAGAGGCTATGTGTAATCTAAGCCAGCTTGGAATTCAGTTCTTCATTTCCATGTCCTGGCACTTTATTGCACCTGATTTGTAATCTTTATGCATATTTGACATGAAATATTTTCTGAAATACACATGAAAACATGAAAAGTATGTTTGTTGAGCAGGCATTGTTAAGTTTAGAAGTTACAGACAATGCTAAAACCTGAAACTCTGGTGGACGCCTACAGTAATAGAATTTTTTATTCTAACAGAAGTTCAGAGTCTTTTATTTTTAGAGATCTGAATTACCTGCGAACACAATAATATATTATTCAATGAAACAGGAATTGAAGCCCAAATGAGAACTTAAAACAAAAACTTCCATTTTATTCTTTCTTTCCTCATTTTTTTCTACTTCTCTTCTTTCCTCATTTTTTTCTCCTTCTCTACTTTTTTGTTTTTATATCTAAAGCTATCCCCCCCTTCCTACTCTCCTCTTGTCTTCATTTGCTTCATCAGTGAACAAGGATTATGGAACGCATACCATTTGTCAGGCATTATGCTAAGTACAGGTGATTCACAGATAACTAGGAAACGGTCTTGAATTTCAAGGAGATTGCAGTCTTTTAGGAGAAGTAGACTGAAAAAGCAATCACTAACTTACTGAGGTAATGGGCTGAGTGCTGTAATTGCCTAGGGAAGGAAACAGCTAAATTTAAATAGAGGGGGTTAAATGAGAGTCAGGGAAAGTCCTGAGGCTAGATGAGGGTCAAAAGGGCTGCTAAGAGCTCTCTTTTAGGTTGAGTCTGTAAGGATGTATAGACTGCTCAGGTGGACATGGAGACCTTGGGGAGAATGGCTTTACAGCACACAATACAAATGAAAAAATTATTTGCGCAAATGAGGATTTTCTTTCAGATAGATAGCCTGTTAGTTCTGTCCAGCCTATTATTGATGGTATTACACTGTCGTGTCCATTAAAAACATCTGCAGTGTTTAATAAGCAAGGAGGTATCTAAGTCCTCTCCCCAAAGATTTGTATCAGGATGGAGGAATCAGCATTTTAAACAACCCTGGTTGTTTCTTAAGCAGCTGGTCTAGGGACCATAGTTTTATAAGCTCTCTACATTTGCTTTGCAAATATGATATAGCTGCGGTTGTTTTTGGGGTGTAGGGGTCAGTACAGTTAAACAAGTTTTCATGTGAGAGTGAGAAGGATTGTTCGGGGTGCAGTGGTTAGAGGCTATGAAAGTACGTTTATGGTAATGCAACCGGGATAAAGAGAAATCTCTGAGAATACAAGAAGGGCGAGTGCCTCCTGAGGAGAAATGAAAGGAAAAAAAAAAAAAACTGTGAAAGTCACAGTAGTGCAGAGGATGAAGAATTTCTGAAAACAAAATATATGATGGTTGACTTGAAGTTCTTGTGTTTTAATAAAAATCCTTCAATCTCCACCAGCTCTTTAGTGGAGACCACTGAACAAGCACAGTCTGCTTTGTGTGAGCATTTTTTTTTTTTTTTTTTTTTTAAGAAAATGAGAAAGGTGCTCTGTCAGTGATGTGCTGGAGGCAGACTGTAGCAGCTTGGAAAAGCCAATTTTTAAAATTTCAGTGATTTTGTGAGATGGTTGTTAAACAGGGCCATTATTAAAAATTATCTTATGTAAACTTATAAGCAAATAAATCACATTAAAAACAAAGTTAATAAATACTGAAAACATATCACTTTCTAATTATTTTACTACGTAGTACTATTGGGTTTTTGAGGTTATTGATGTTGATTGTATCTGTGTGTGTGTATGTGTATATAGATATACTACTGTGCATCTTTACCAAACTCTGCATTTAGTGACCTGATATCTTGAAATCATCATGGTGGGAGAATTTGCAGTATAAAAATTGTCAGACACTACAGAGAAAGTCTTGTATTTTGTTTTGTTTGCTTATTTATTTTTTTGAAAACTGATTGTTAAATATTTACCTATACACCACTGTCTTAGTGGACTATTTTCTATCATTTTTCCTTCCTTCCTCCTTCCATCTCTCCTTTCCTCTTTGTAATTTTGCCTTCCTCTTCCCTCCCTCCCTTCCTTCCTTTTTTTTTCTCTCTGTTCTTCAGTTCCCTCTTTCTTTCCTTTTTTCCCATCCAGCATTCATTTTCCTTTCTTATGGCTACAATATGTTCATTTTGCTTTTGGGAACCACCTACTGGTACTAACAACCTGTCTACTTTGGATGACATGATTCAGTGGAGCATAGGATTTTAGGGTAAACCAATCCAGACATCCACAAGTTCCACCCTCAGCCATAGCTGATTCAGGGAAATGTACTTGACTGAAGTCAGGCTAGACACAGTTGAAATTTCTGCTTGAAATTCCAGGATTTCTTTTTTAAAGGCCTAGGAAATAGTCAGTTTCTTTTCCTCTGGATGTGACTCCCCAGGTAATAGCTTAGGGTTTGCTGGAAGTAATTTAGTGGCTAAAAGAAAAGATGGCTTGAGAAGAAAGCCGAAACTGAAAAAGGAACTAAGAACACAAGAAAGTAAAGTGGGTCCTGATTGTATCACTTGAGCCCTAGGTTAAGCTACATCTGGACTATTCACCTTCTTGAGTCAAAAAATTGCTTTTTTTCATTAAGTACATTTGGGAGGGCTTTTATGCATAGTTATATAAAACTTTCTAACTGAAACAGATTGAGACTTGTGTCTTGGTCAAAATAGTATAAAGCAGAGATCATTTCTATGATGAGATAATTTACAAACTGGAGAAGAAAGAGTCCAGAAAGAGTGTGTGGTGACAGCAAGGACACACATGTGGAAAAGAGAAACTGAGCTCTCAGACTTGGCACTGGTGATGATCACATTACTTACTATGTTTAACTTTACTATTGATTAGTACTTGGCCTTCTAATAGTAGTTACTTTTCATTCGATTGTTACACAGTTATAGAATCTGTATTCTTGGTTTGTTTTATGTATTTTGTCTATAGAGTTAGTTTAAATAGAAATTTCTTGAAATTAAAGACTATATTCTTGTTAGGTTTTTAACCTCACATCACCTGATGTCTTACTTTGAAATACTGTGTTCGTTAAATACTTTTGACTAACTATGTCTTATTGCATCTTAGAAATATTTTAACTTCAAAAATGTCCTGTATTTCCACTATTTATTATGACTCTTTTGAAAATTATGTATTACCCTAAAGTGCTTCAGTGAAAAATGGATAATAAATTGGGCAAATTAGATCAATAACCTCTATGATAACTTATAAAGAAGAAGATTAGGGAAAATGATAGAAAATAAAATTTCCTGTTAAGAAGTCCATGCATTAAGTGGGACTTAAAATAGTTTATTCCTAGGGTGACCATACATTCTAGTTTGCCTCTCATTCTGGTAAAGTTATTAATAGCTCTCTCTTTAATTCTCAACAGTGTCCCAGTTTGGATGATAAATTACATTGTTCAGTCATTATTCCAATAGTTCCCAACCATGGATGGTGATCTGTGTTACCTGGGGACAGAATTTTTAAAAAATATAAAATATCCTAAGTATATAAAAAAATAACAAAATAACAGTAACCTGTATACCCACAGTCAAAACTTGACAGTTAACATTTTGCCATTATTTTCTTTGTTTATTCCTTAAAAAGAAAAAGTTAATATCACAGAATTAAAGAATTCTCTTTCCCAGTCCCATTTTCTTCCCTCCCTCCCCAGAGGTAAACATTAAGAAGTTGGCACATGTCCTGCCTATGTATGCATTTATATTTTTATGTGTATATTAAAAAGTTAGACTGTAGCAATTTGCATATAGTTTAATACTATTTCTGTAAACATTACTAAAACAAACAAAAAACCAATATATATTCTTATGGGAGCATTTAAAAAGTATGGATTTCTGAGTACCTTTTCCAGTCTATTAACTCAGAATGTTTTGAGATTGGGGCCAGGAATATATATACCCTAAATGATTCTGATATTCCAACAGACTTGGGAAATTTGATTAATGTCAGATCCCAAACTAATATACAATGTTTATTTACATTTAAAATATCTGGTTTGTTGGGCTAGAGGTTCAGTATTGAATATGAGCAGTAAACATCTCAGGATCAAATCTGACAACCTAAGCAAGTCAGTTTTTTAGTAACCTTTTAAAATATAGCCTTAATGGTATATTTTCCCTTTTAATACTGGGATCTTAATTTCACATTGGTTTTCAGGGTTGAGAGAACTACGAACTTTACATCTATTATTTCAATTCACAAATGAAAAGGGGCCAATTAAATGGTGATGGCTGCATAAGATAACATATTAAAAATTAAATTTAAGGAACACTTACGTGAATAAAACACAATGCTGATACATAATAGGACGTCAGGAATGGCCAGAAACATTTTGGAAACCATTAATCAGTTCAGAGACTAAATGTAGAGAATATGATCTTAATGTGCTGTATAAAGAGAGTGTAATATGGAAAGCACCATCGATGGGATTTCAGAGTAGAAATGATTAAAGTAGAATATAAAAGTATAAATCTAAGTAAATTAATGATTCTTGGAAAGCGCTGAAAGGTATCTAATTTCAGAGAGTTCACTAAACTTATTGAAATCTTTACTGTATTGTATATTTAACTTCCTTAATCATTGAATGTTTGGTCTCTCTTTAACCAAAACCAACTGGTTCAGTATACTTTGATTATATGAGTGTTTATACAGTTGTCCTTGAGTCCTAAAGCAAAATGTGGATTCATTTCATACAGTGGTACTAATGATAGAAAACAATTTAGAAGATAAACTTTGCGACTCTGCCAGAAAATTTCAAGTGATTTATCTTAAACACTTACATGTGTATTTACATGAGACTTCATTGACATTGACACGAGATTCTCACCACCATCCTTCATCAATTAGGCATCAATCAGAGTTAATTGGAAAGACAGAGATACATTCCCAAAATTTCATCAAAAACCAATGTCACTCTTTGTTTCTAAAAGTTACAGTGAATTTGGCACGTCATCTTTTTACTTAGTCTTTTGGAGTCTCAAGATAATAGAAGGGGAATAATGGAATGGATAGGATAATTTGGGAAGAAATTGTGTTTGCAACTGAGCTGTCAAATAAATCACCCTCTAAGGGAGACAACAATAGAAAAGATTTTGGCTCTAGCAATTGCATAAAGATAAGCATTCAAAATGAAACAACTGGGGCTAGAATAGATATTAGCTTGTCCATCAGGGGCAATGTTGCCAATTAATGCTAATAGAAGCATACAGAATTTCACAACATTGCTGTTAGCCATGCTTAGAATATTGTAACATTAGTATGTGTATCCTTTATTAAGCACCTAGAATGAAAAAGTGGGGGAAAATAGAATCAAATCTTCTTTATTGAACGTAAGGGAGATTTTAATTCAGAATCATTTTTTCAAGAAGTGTTTTAGAAGAAAAATAAGGTGATTACACATTTTCTTTTATTATACAGACGGTTCTCAATTGTGGACTGACAAAAGTTGTGACCTCATTAATCTACTAATTAAATATTACAAGTGCCTGGATCTGTATGAAGCACTGGAGATAGGTGAATAAGACAGTTGAGGCCACTGCCAATTATAGTATTCCATGGTAAGGATAATGAAGGGGAATTATTGGTGCTATGGGAACATATAAGAAAGTTACTTAACTCAGGCTTGAGGGTCAGGAAATGTTTGCCAGTCAGTGAGAGATAACTAGATGAAGAATTGAAAGAAAGCTGGGAGTTAAGCTAAAAGAGAGGGGACGAGGAGTAAAAGTTCCTGGTAAAATTAACGGCACGTGCAAAGACCTGTAATAAGGATAATATGTGTATTAACTAAAAGAAGTCTGCTTTGATAGAGTTCAAAGGGGAATGGTTAGAAACATAGCTGATATATCATGCAATGATAGATATTTGAATTTTATTATAGAAAATGTGGATAGTTATTGAAGACCAGGCATGATCAGACTTGGGATTTAGAGAGATAGCTTTGATTCGTTGTGGAGAATGGATTAGGTGAAGGTGCAAATGAAGACAGGGGTGGATGTGCTTTCAGTGGTCCAGGTAAATCTAGACAAGAGTAGTGACTCATTAGTGCGGTAGGCAGTTTTGACAGATTTCAGGGATAGTTGAGACAGATCTTGGTCATTAATTGGATGAGGCTGATAGGGAGTAAGAAGAATTAAGAATAATGTCCAAGTTGATTAAGTAAGTGGGAATACAGTATTGTGATGCCCTTTAATGAGGTAAAAATCATTGGAGCAGAAGATTATGGGAGAAGATAAAAACTGAGTAGAAGGCAAATGTTTGTGATAGGATCTAAGCATTTGCATGTAAGATCTGATGTTTATTGGCATTTCTTGGTCCAGGATTATGTTTTTGAGAGACAATAACCTTCAAGTATGAACTGGAATTGTAGGAATGAGTGAGATTTCTTAGTATGCAGAAAGAAAAGGCTCAGCATAAGCTTTCTTTGAGAAAACATCTAACTTAGAAAAGTGTATCTCCAAAAGGAAAAGCCAGAATGTGGAATGAAAAATAGAAGATGGAAAACTCCAGAAGAATTAGGACATGTAGAGAAATCTGTTTGTTATGGGGTGGGACTTCTACAGAATGCAACAAATGGGATAGACAGGGAGGGATCAGTTAGAGACAGGGAGAAACAGAATTGCATAAGCTAAATCAGTTTATGTCTATGATGTAAGATCAGAACAGAAAGCATGTTGTGATGAACTGAACTCATGTTTTAAAAGGAATAATCCTAATGGTTCCCTGGCAGATGAGTTTGATGTCCTCCTCTCCCACAGGTACTATATTTTCAGAAACTATGTAGAACTTTTATAAATACTGAATCTGGAATTCTCATATAACAAAATCAATTTCATACCTCTGTTGATGTGGTTTCAGTACTTCAGTAGTTAATGTCTAAAGAGTTTGTGCCTTTTTTTTTTTATGATAGAACATGATAGCAAAGCCATCAGGCATCAGATTTCAGAGATTTGGTCAGTCCTATATAAGGAGTTGAATGATTTTCTTAAAAGTTATGACCACCAAGATTTTCATCTTTTCTCCCTTATCTGACCATAATATTGTAAAACAGAAATTGGAATTTTTGCTCTTTACTCTTATCATTGTTGCTAAAATTTCATAAAATATGTGAATTTTAAAATCATCATTCTTCAGTGACATATATTTTTTTTAAATAATAATAATCATAACCCAAGAATCATTTAAAAAAAATTTTAATTGAAGTATAGTTGATTTACAATGTTTTGTTAGTTTCAGGTGTACAGCAAAATTATTCAGTTATATATATACATATATGTATAATATATATATTCTTTTTCAGATTCTTTTCCATTATAGGTTATTATAAGATATTGAATATTCCCTGTGGTATACTGTAGATCCTTGTTGTTTATCCATTTTATACATAATAGTGTGTATATGCTAATCCCACACTCCTGATTTATCCCTCCCCTCTCCTTTCCCCTTTGGTAACAATAAGTTTGTTTTCTATGTCTGTGAGTCTATCTGTTATGTAAATAAGTTCATTTGTATCATGTTTTTTAGATTCCATGTATCAGTGATATCATATATTTGTCTTTGTCTGACTTATTTAATATGATAATCTCTAGGCCCATCCATGTTGCTGCAAATAGCATTATTTCATTTTTTATGGCTGAGTAATATTCCATTATATATATATATATATATATATATATATACACACCACATCTTCTTTTTCCAGTCATCTGTCAATGGACATTTAGGTTGTTTCTGTGACTTGGCTACTGTAAATAGTGCTGCAATGAACATTGGGGTGCATGTGCATGTATCTTTTCGAATTAGTTTTCTCCAGATATATGCCTGGGAGTGGCATTGCTGTATCATATGGTAACTGTATCTTTAGATATTTAAGGAACCTCCATACTTTTTCCATAGTGGCTACACCAATTTACACTCCCACCAACAGTGTAGGAGGGTTCCTTTTTCTCCACATCCT